>NC_057776.1:1693322-1785576 GCF_014825855.1 Bombus pyrosoma
TACAATGGTGAATGCTTGTACGAACAACGACGTGAGAGTACGACCTGAGACTCTTATGGTATCGTTGCGTTGACTGGATGTATTCAACCGAACACTGGATGATGGCTTGACCGAGTGCGACGTGGTGATGACTGCTTGACCACTTGCTCGATGAATGTTGAACTGGAACTCCCGAGAATTGTACTGGACTCGGAATTGATGAGAAGGAGACTTGGGATGAGAGTTAGAATCCGACTAGAACGAGACTGACTAAGACTACGACTACGACTAAGACTAAGACTAAGACTCAGACTGCCGAGCTGCCCTTAAGGTGTCTCGGAGGAAAGCTTGGTGTGGGTGTATCCTTTGACCGAAGAACGCGGATTCGTTATTCACACTTTTCGTCCAGGAAGTGAGGGAAACGATCCGCGATGCCGATTGGTGATGACCCACTCTAATGACCAGAATATGCAGAAGATTCCCACCAACGTAGAGCGGTGGTGGACTTTGCTGCAGATGGGAAAAACAGCCTTTTATGATGGACTTGTTTTGGGTTTTTCCCATCTGATAACTGTTCGCTTTCTCCGTGATTCTTAAGAGCGCTTAATAAACTCAAGGACCTTTCCAAGACCCAGCCATAAACTGCAAATACTTCTCGAATTAGAGAATTCTCCAGACATGCAATTAGACTGGCAAACATGTGTGGAGACAATGCAGCTAAAGGCTAATGTCTTTATGGTGGGTCATTGGGTCTATTGAGAATCGGGATGGCTGTAGGTTGACCGTTGGCTGCCAGGTAGCGAGGGATGGCGTGCAAATGTCCTACGCGACGTAACACAAACATTGGAAAAATTGTGTGCACTTATAAATATAATTATTTTATGTTGATTAAACTCTGAATACTTTTTTACAAATTTTATTATGGGATAATAAAATTGATCCAGATCCAGAGAAAAATTTATATCCTATTTATGTACTTAATAAATTGAATTAATATGGCAAAAGACTTATTTGTAATCTATTTGTGACTGGGACATCGATTGTTTAGTGGAAATAATTAATTTATTAAAATCGAGTTAGTCCATTTAATTGTTTCACCATAAAGTGTATCGACAAATGACGGCCCTAAATAAATATTTCACGAAGGTAATGAACGAATTACTCTTAGCCGCTAATGAGCCGCAGGTGGTATGATAGTATGACTCAGAGGTTGTGCTATTGGCTATTATATATGTGACGAAATAAATAATGATTAAAACGAAAGGTTCAGCCACTTATTGGAAATAATTTTACTTTCCCCTCGTTACTATATTTGGTTATAGCATAATAGTGTATAGTATAACGTAAGTTTTTATTGAAGGAAAGGTAAAATGATTTCGAGTAGATGGGTGAACCTTCTTTTTTATCTCTATTCGTTTCGTCACATGTGTAAATAGCCAATAGCATAACCTCCGAATCATATTACCATGTTTACAATACGATCGCCGACTAGTATTTATTTTTTACTTGACGCATTATTTTTCCACAACAAACGAGTTGTACGAAAACAATTCTGGTACATTCAAAATATGTGAATTGAAATATGGTTTATAATAAGATCGATGAATTTGTTCCTTCATGCTCTGAAAGGATATCAAACAAAAGATATAAGGTTCCGTAAAAAAAAGAAATATATGAAATCTTGAAAGGTACAACAACATTGATAAAACGAATTAGCCTATAATACGTTTTTTTCACATTATTAATCATTATCGAGATATAGCTTTGTAGCAGATACTCTGAGATAAGAAACTCTGTGTGTATATTCTACTTTTAATTATACTAGAAATATAATTATTTGCTGTTTATTAGAAATTATTTTGATTATTATAAACATATTGTATTTTTTGCGATAAATGTTTCTTTTAACAAAACAGACCAAATATTTTACAGTATAATCTTAATTTTTGTTCCCAATGTTCCCTTATAATTTGTTCGTTGATACTTAACTAGTACATAGTAAAGTGTAACATGGCTTGTAACTCAGGATACGCGTTGATCCTTTAACGCGCTTTTTTCTAACGAGGATAAGACGATACCTTCGTCGGCTTTTCGGTAAAGTTCCGGTATTCCTCCAGATCGAGAAGTTGGGCTCGTAGTGTTACATATTTCTAATGTATCGTTTGGATATATTAACCCATTTGCATCCAAGCGCGGATTAATTCCCGCGCTGCGACTGTCTTCTATCACCAAGCGCGGATTAATCCGCGCGCTGCGACTGTCTTCTATCACCAAGCGCGGATTATTCCGCAATCGGACGACTGTCTTCTATCACCAAGCGCGGATTAATTCGCGGGCTGCGACTGTCTTCTATCACCAAGAGCGGATTATTCCGCAATCGGACGACTGTCTTCTATCACCAAGCGCGGATTAATTCGCGCGCTGCGACTGTCTTCTATCACCAAGCGCGGATTAATCCGCGCGCTGCGACTGTCTTCTATCACCAAGCGCGGATTAATTCGCGCGCTGCGACTGTCTTCTATCATCAAGCGCGGATTAATTCGCGCTGCGGCTGCTTTTGTTTATTTCCATTTTAATCTAAATAATTTTCTCTGTTATAAAGAAGATGCGATTTTTGCGAAGTGACATTGTCTATCAATCGTTTTGAACAGTAAATTTTCGATAAACTCCATGAAGAATTCGGATGTCATTTACTGCACCTACGACCTGAAGTACGCCCATGATGCAAATGGGTTAAGTTTGTGTAAATTCTATCACTCTCCTAATATTTTAAAATTCCCAGTCAAAAATATTCTTCCTTCGCGATTGTGCTACAAGTTTACAGACCTCATATTTTTTTGTATGTTCCGAACGGAACAATAATAAATTTAATATGTTTAATACACAATTATTCCAACTACATATCGCGTTTATTAGGTGTAACTTAATACAGTAAATTGCGAAAATACTAAAACATGACTGAGGAGACTGAACGAAATACATTAATTTAACCGAATATGTTTCCTTATTTCCTTTCACTGAAGATAGCTCCTTCTCGATTCTGTCGTTTAGGCTCATAGAATAATGTTTATCAAAATTACAATACTAATTAAAGATATATGTCTATCTGGTTGTAAAAGTTATTTTCATTCAGATAATTATTTTGTTTCATACCAAGGAAAGCAAGTTATTAACGAACGAACCGAAGAAGAACTAAAATATAGGATTGGATTCCTTGAATTTTAAGATAGATTTATTTCATGTTCAAAAATTGGAATCAAACGTTATAATTGCAAATTTTTTTTTAAACAAATCGATCTATTCTAAAAGCAATAAAACTCAACCTATAATTCTATCTAAATCGGTAATAACCCATTATAGTGACTGATGCAATTACAAACAGTTACCTAATTTAAAAAAAATTTCAGAAACTAATCTTTCCCTCCGAGTTTTAGTAAAAAGATAAATTTCCTTTTAATAAAAAAATAACAAGAACTAAAAACTAGTTGCACTTACATCAAGATAACCAAATTTTTAAGTTTCTAACATTGTATCTCAGAGAATGAAATCTCGTAATTTTCTAGAAACTCGCTAAATCCATATTTGTTTAACACGTTGACTGCCATTAGGGTCACCGGTGACCGACACTCGATTTGGCTATAGCGCCGTGGGAGCCACCGGTGACCGGCAACGCAGCAAATATTAAAAGTACATAATTACAGTAAATTTGGATACTGATAATTTTTTTAGTAATACCATTGTTACTACAATGGTTTGAAGAAATTAATGCAATATAGAACATATAAAAATAATTGTATTACTCATTTTATTTGCTGCAAATAATATTTCACAAAGGATATAAACCTAACAAACACGAAGATGGTACCCCGCTGGGGGTAACCATCCACATGCTATGTTTTACCAAATATTTAAGCTATAATATTTTACCAAATATCCTACTGAACAAATTTAAATAAATAATAAAAAAAGTAGAAGGTATAAAAAAAATAATATTTCAACGTAATATGCATTGCATAATGAAAAGTTCACGTGGGTGTCTTGGGCAAACCACGGAAAATTCGTCTGGCAGTCAACGTGTTAAGTTTCTTAGACCACGATCCTCCATATCGATCGTCGCGAGTGCAACTTTGCATAATCCACGTAACGCTAGGATAGACATAACCGGTGCATGTACGTATTTTTATTTTACTTCTTGATTTCTCGCAATAGATAAAGATGATACCGTGGAGGTGGTGATTGACACGACGAGAAACAACAAGAAGGCCTGAACATTGTTGTAGCTGACACATTCAGTGTCCGCTTTTTACGCGCTGATGAATTACCTGGTCAATGGCACGAATTAATATTTGTCCACGTGCATATGATTCTCCACGTCCTGTGACCATGTTCAGATTCCAACGTGAACGGTCGTGTTCAGATCCGCGTACATGAGACACCAGAACATGGAAACAATTATGAGGAAATAAAGGAACAATAAGGAGCAAAGAAGAAAGGAAGGGGCAAGCGTCGTAAATGAATTATGAATGGATATGGATGTGAGAATGAAAAGCAGATCATTTGAACCTCTAATGGAAGCTAACAACGAAGAAAAGCGCACTGGACTTGCTGACACTGGTTGAGAAACTCGTGAGTACGACATTTCTCATTGGTGGAAATGTAAATGACCGTCTAAGGTATTCCTGCGAATCGTGCGCTAAATTTAGCGCTACATGTTGTTGCTATATCGGTGGCAATTTATGAATGATCGAAAATATGTAATTTTAGTTGATTTAATAATGGACGGAGCAAGAGATATCTTGCAAGTGAATCTTTATATCATTTGAACGAAGATTTATTATTTTGAATATCGGAGTGATGGACGAATTAATAGAAAAATGCAAGCAAAATGCAATTAGAAGGCGCTCGGTAAGACTGATATTTTTTCTCATCGGTAGCAATAATACACTGAAAATAGCCTACTTTTGTGGAATAAAGAATAACCTGCTATGTTACCTCTCCCCACGTGCGTTTATATGTTACAATTAATTCCCTCTATCTCCGCATTCCATCTTTTTCCGCTCCGAATTTTGCTAGGTCGTTAAAAATCTTCCAAGATAGAACGCGTTGCACTAAAATCGTCGACAATTCTCCGTCGTATTCATTATTTGCTTAATCTCATGCACTGTGATCATACGAATTCTAAATAGTATCGCATAAGATTACACGTATACTAATTGAGTCTTTTTTTACTGCTTTAACTGGGTGAATGTTATCCTACCACTGAGAATATTACCTTAATCCTCAATGATATATTGCTGCATAATTATTGAACCACCAGAGTTTAATTGCAGTAAAAGAAAATGTAGGAAATTGCTGCTGCCCCCGCGTAACGCGATTTGGAAAATAACAACGAGAGTGAAATGGTTAAGGAAATAAAGCGAAAGAAATATTTGAACACGCAAATGTGAAATAATTATCTTTGACTTTACGGATTACAGAGGATCCCACTATACTTTATTTTAACGTGACCTTTATATTCTGTGTTTTACGCGACGAAAATTATGTAAATGAAATTTATTGCGCGTAGTATAAAATACGAATTAGAATTACTCTATAAGATGTATAATGATATACCTAATTGTATCATTATTGTATTAACCTTACTACGATCTTTGAATTATCGTCTTTGTCTCGCCTCTTTAAAGGCAATTTTTATGCTTAAAATTGAAAAGAGAAATCACACGCAACAGTTTTGATTTTTGTATAATTTTCGTAAACTAAAGTAATTTATTAAAAATAGAGAAACGATATTGGATAAAAAATGATCCAAACAACGCAATAGGATTAAGTTATAAAAATGAAATATTACACTAGCCCAATATATTATCCTATTTGAAATTGAAATTAAAAATATTTCAAAATTTCCTAAGCCAAACTTAAATGTAACCCGAGCTATGGAGATTATCAAGGGCGCGATAATATCAATTAACAATTAAGAACGTTCAAGGACTCGCAACATTTAACTTGACGCATCGAAAACGGAAAGTAAGTAGTCCTGAACAAAAGAAGCTTTAAAGAAACGCGACGCTATAAAAATCCTTTCGTTCGAGGCTATCAAATTCAACTCCACGTAAATCCAATCTATACACGGTGTCGAAAAATTACTAAAAATCTTCAAGAGTCGCCAAACTAACAGTAAATATTAATCATGTAATATTACATGTAAGTACCGATGCTGGTCGTACCAGACAAGGTCGTGTGGAACCACGAGTATAGCTCTGTTTACAATTGCCTGGGCGTTAATTCTCGTTGTCAGGGGCTTCTTCGGCCGTTGGTTTCCCTTGCAACGATCGGTGGTGATCCGGCGTTGCGCACCTGTGGCACACACTAACTAATCAAGTTCACGAACTTTTGTCACAGAACTGTTTGGAAAGTTCGCGAGGGCCGATGGCAACGTACCACGACGGAAACCGTTGCGGACTGTCTGGTTTTCGTCATCGTTTCCAGGCAAACGATACACTGTCAAAGAAAGCACTGGCGATTCGCGTGGGCTACCGCCGCTAAACTGAGAGCGTTTGTACCGTGAGCCGTGAGGCACACCTGAATCCCACAGCATCGGTCACTACCTTACTACGGCACCGAACAATCTCTATAGTGGCGTCGTTATAGCGTATATTATATGTGCACCGGGTGGTGCGTAGCGAATGTAGCTCGAACAAGATTCGCTCGACCGTGGCATCCGCGTCCGTGAAGAGCGACGATAATAATGCCCCACAGTTGACAGCCGCGATTAATACGCGCTGCTTTTATCTCATTTACCTTGACCAACACCGAATAACTAACTAAACCGAGGAAAAGAAAAAAAAGTAGCTTTAGCGTTGGAGTTTAGTTTGAGAAATCGCGATTTATATCGATGGTATATGATTGAGTAGTATTTTTTGGCATAAGTTGCAATAGATTGTAGGCATTAGTGTTAGATGCTAGAGGTAAGAATATGCTGAGTGCAATACAAGAAATGTAAGGATTGTAAAATCGAAAGTTCGTCCAAAGCCGAGAGGCACGGACTAAAATAAATAAATAAAATAAAAATAAAAATAGTATTTTTTGGTTGTAGCAAGAGCTACGAGAAGGAAGAAAGTTACGTTGGTTTGGGGATAATGAATTCAATTGCGTCTTCTTAACTTTGATTTATTATGTAATAGGTAATTTAGTACTCGTTTATGGAAAAATGTAACTTAAAAATTAAAAAAAGAAAAAAAAACGATTTTAATTTACTGCTCAAAAATACACGCAATACATGTAATGGTAGAAATATATGAAACGTCGAGAGTAAAGTACTTGTTATAATATTTAGTAAAATTTACCTTTCATTTGTTTCATTATGTTCGCAAAAATATGAAATTGTATAAATATCTGCAGTCCGGTAATATTTGCTGTCTTTACTTTCGTTGGAAAAATAGAAATCAATAATTGTTCTGATTAGATTGCTTAGTATTGCATTAGTATTGCATTTGCGTAATGATATAGCACTAGAATATATAGATATATTTAAATATAGGTATACAGATGTATTTTTAAGTTATGCAGCGTCGTAGAAGGTTAATTATATCGCGTCGTTCATTTAATTGAAGTCACGATTATAAATTATTAACCTTGTTTAAAAGGTAAACAAGTTTTGGCAGTAATTTCAATTCCAATTCTTTTTATGTTATATTTGATTCAGCTGTAAATATGAAAGCATATTTCATTAAGTTTTCTTCAATTTTGGATAAAAGATGGAATAATGAGTCCGCTTGCAATGTCTCTAATTTTGATATCCTGTACAATATTTAAAATGTAAATTAATTACAGCGACGTTACATTTAATTTAATAGAAAAACAGTTTAAATATTACACGTCGCATTTTAATTTTCGGCTCAATATTAATTATATCGGAACAATAATGAAAGTAACCTTGGCGTTATATAGAAAACAAAATAAAACACCATATTTATTATAGGCTACTTAAACGATAATAAATAATTTTGCAAGTGTCATTTTCAATTTTACTTCCTTATGCAATATCTTTTGATATAATAAATATTTAACACGTTATTACTTATCTTTACAATATATTTAAATTCTTATTTATATTATATGGAACGATATATATATATTACAGTTTACATTATAGCACAATTAAATAAAAAAGTATATAAATTCACGTGTAACAATTCGAGAATGTTTAAGACACGGTAGAAAAATTTTAGTTTCACTTGTTATCTTTTTCTTTACCATACACATAAACACAATAAAAATCTTCCCAATGTGACTTTAAAAAACGAGCAAAATCCTTGAAATTTTCATTTAAATATACTTCCACAGAATAAAAATGTGCAACATGCAATTACAATGCATATGAAATGAAAAGAAAAAGATAGAAGTTCACGAACTCCACTAATCTTACATCTCTGCGCAAGAAAATCTCAACACAAGATCAAGTTGCTTGAAATAATAAATTAAACACAAAGTAAGACTATGAAAAATATAATTTAAAAGTTGCAAAACAAAAAGAAATAAGAAAGGAGACGTAAAAAGTTACTAGGAACGTAGGAGACAAAAATTGTACAAAGGACAATTCCTGAGATCTTTTGTCCACGCAAAGAAAATCTCAAAAGAAGATTAAATTGCTTGAAATAATAAATTAAATACAAAATAAGAGTATGCAAAATATAATTGCAAAAGTTGCGAAACAAAAAGGAATAAGAAAAGAGACGTAAAAAGTTACTAGGAACGTAGGAGACAAAAATTCTACAAAGGACAATTCCTGAGATCTTTTGTTCACGCAAAGAAAATCTCTAGAAATTCAAATTTAAGCAGAAAATAAGAATAACATAACATATAATTACAATACGTAGAAAATAAAGGGAAAAAATGTGAGAATTTATGAAATATGCAGAAAGCAAACAAAAATATTAGCAACGACGGCGACTGTACGATGAGTTTGTGACACCTTGTATAAGCGTCGCAGGTGAGCGGACTATAGTGCGATACAGAGAACGTTGTTATACTATTATTTCTATGCTGTTTCCCTCAGCCCCGCTTCGCTTCGTCTCACCTGCTCGCTCGCTTGCTTCTCCCGCGTTCAAAAGCCAGCTCACCATGTTTCTTCGTGTAGGTACACACACACATATATATATTACAAAACAAAAATTTGCGTCTGCCGCACGAAAGGAAACAATCGAGACACCGGGTTTCCTCCTATTCCTTGCAACCGACAGAAACATTATCCGATGGTGCAGTTAATTAATTAAAAGCGGATTATAAGTGGGCGTACTATTCTCACGTTTCCAGGCAAAGTCTGTTTTCAGGCGAACGTGTTCTATGATAATATTATACTATTAGAATTTTCCTAATTATATGAGTTCCCTTCGATGAAATCGTGGTAAATCGTCTTATAGTCAACGCCGTCGTCTGAACCCTGATGAGACGCTGTCGTGATTTTTCGGAGAATGATGAGAAAGAAATGCAAGGAATTATAGATACAATAATTGTACATGAAATTATACATAATTATATAAAATAATTAAACATAATAATGATATATAGTAAGGGTAATATACATAGGATAATAAAGTAATGGATAATAAACTAATTTTATAGTCTTGTGTGTAATGGTAGTGTCTTATGTGATGCCATTTTGGTACGGTTCAAGAAAAACTATTGCAATGCGAAAATTTATTAGAATATATTAAAATGCGAGCATAATAAATCATTTTATAATCGATATATACATTATTTATTGCTATACATTATAAATAAATCTTACGTATTACTCAGGATTTCATTGAAACACAGAAAAAAAAATCATAGCAAACTTTTTGATATAATGTAACATATATTATATTAATTTTTAATATTTAATATCATTAATATTTATATCATTAATATTGTCTGATTTAGCAAATCTTATTCTTTCATGGGAAAAGTACAACTACAGCTTTGTTGACGTTGAATAGATAATGCAAGCATAGAATGATAGTAGCATTACGTATATTAGATAATTGGATAATACGTATCTTGTATTCTTACGTAAGACATTTCAGAGAAACATTCAGATATGAATATAGAAGAAATGATTAATAAATGTATTGAAATAAATATCATACAAACATTCTATGGTTTAATAAAGTTAGCCTTGCGTTTAGGTACTAGTTTAGAGAAGCTATTGTAACAACAAAATATAGAAAATCATAATGAATGCCTTGAAACATATTAGATGCAATATGCACAATATCCACATCCTATGATGTGGATTATATCTCGTATTGTTTTATATGATAATATTATCATATATTTCAAAGAAATGGCAAAAGAAATCTGCGATGAATGATACGACAAAATAAGCTCATATGAATCAAATAAATGAACTTACGTTTAATGACATTATTTTTTCTGTGATACCGGTTAGTCATTTTGTCAGAAAAATTCCGTAACAAATAGGTAGAAAGAGTGGCAAACGTACATCTCAAAATATACCTAGTTGTAACAAATTGCAAATAGATACAATAACAGTATGCGATTCTACAGCTAAAGACGCTATTTCTTATTTTCACGTGAAATTTTCTACAGAGCCAATTGAAAGAAAGAAATTGAAGAAATCACAGCCAATGACTTGGAATAAATTATAATGAGGCGAAGAAATAAACGAGAGACGCAATGACACTTTAACTCGTGATATAATCGCTGATCTACTTTTTCTCGATGAAACTGCATAAAATCCTCCAGTCCCAGATTCGTTTCTATTTAGTTTCTTTTTCTCTTCTCGTTTCAAACAACATCTATTTAAATCGAAAAGAAGATTCCTCTACGTGATTTTCAAGAAATTCTGTACATTGAACACGCGACTACCTTCATGGCTAGGCTAGCCTATCCACAGAAAATAGAGAAAAACAGCGATCCCGGCGTAGAAGAGCAAGAAATACATGGACACGAAGACCGTGATTAATAGTTGGCATATTCTTCTCACATCCATGTTTGCAGGATGTTCGTCCCTCCAGATAGGATGGCTATCTCACACCGTGAAACGCGTGATTTGCATTCAACTCGGCCGTTTGTTCGTGCTTATATCATGCGAACTCGGGGACGAAAAGCATAGGAGCAACGGGATTTTATTTCGAGTACGTTGAATTTTTCTCCACTATCGATCGAGAATTGTAATTAACAGTTAAACTTAATGTTTCTATATGTCTTCTCAGCGTGCAGATATATAGATATAACAATTCTATTGAAAAAAAATAATTAAACATATTTAATATAATTTTATTTCATCCATCGAACAATTAAACCTCAAATTTTCAAATATCTTACGTATTTCACGAAGGATATAACCTAACGAACACGAAGATGGTACCCCGCTGGGGGTAGCCACCCGCGTGATAATCAAACAGCTAAAAAATTCTATCAAATGTCCAAATTGGACAAACTGTGAATGCAAAGTATTAAATAAAAAAAAATCTTATGTATTTCGTTTCAGGCAATTTTAATTTCAGAAATCGTATTTTATTAAAGTAGACGATATTTCTTTGTTTTTGCAACTCAATTAAATAAATTTCAATTTAATATCGAAAGATTCTATTGCTCGCTCGACAATTTAGTAAGTGGTCGTTTTCAGCGAGTATCTGTTATTTCAGATCGCGTGTTTATATATGTTTACGTATCTTTTGCACGTTCACTGACGGGGACGGCGAATAACATTTTTCTTATCAACAATTTCGTGTTTGAACTCTGATACGAAAACGATACCGCACTGGCTACGCTGATAATACTGTGCTGGTGTTCGCGGGTTTCACAGAGAACTCCGACTGGTTTCATACGGGCTAGTATGCCAATGGTTTCGATAATCGATAGGCTTATTGAAATACAAAACCGTGGTGGTGTTGCTGGCAGACACGTCGGCAATGTGTGCTTTTAATTATGTGGAATGTATATACGGAAAAGATATTTCATAAAGTTTGTATACTTTTGAATGAATGAAACAAACTTGAAATTAAACTTTAAATTCTTCCTAAGGTAGCATTCTTATATCTGTACAATATTTTAAAATAATGAACGTACATACTGGGAAGTTTGAAATTTAACTGTTTACTAAACGAAATTTTTCAAATTTTTTAACAATATAATTTTTATATTTACATAATGAAGGGACGTGGTTATTTAAAACTTGGACTGTTAAGGAAACAAAATTTATTCGCGACATAAAGCTCGAGTTAAAAAGGAGAGAAAATTTATTAAATTGTTTCAGGGTAGAAGCTTTATGGTCTTATATCTGTGTAAGAATACTGAGTAATAGATACACGTATGAAGTATCAGCGTCGTTAACAACCTTGTAGTTAATGCGACGTTAAACTCCAAGTAAACAAAACCTTTTAAGAGCCATTAGAACTATCACTTCAAATGCAGATAATACTAAAAAAATAGAATTAAATTTCCAACATAATTTATTCAATTCTTTATTTTCTCTTATGAGCTCCTTTTACAGAAAGGACTATCTTATAATCTCCTTAATTTTCTTTTTTAGTCAAATTTCTTGTTCATAGAAGAGACTCTATGAGCGTCTAAAATGTGCAAAGATAGATTGTAAGTCAATGCAATTGTATAAAGTCGTTAGGAGAATTGACGCGTGTTACTCCACATGGTTGGTAAAAATCACAGTTTCGAAGCCACCGAGAGATGATGTTTCTACTTTCGTTAAAATTCCTATCCGGCCGATCTAAGTATTACAGCGATATCGTTCACATGATCGCAATTCGTTAGAAGTATGTTATAATATCACGGATTAGAACATGCATTCACGAACATAATCAGTTCTATTTCGACTTACATATTAATGCCGTTGCTTCAAGTACAATGTTGGAACAAAAGGATGAAAGTTTCATTTACATTCATGTTGATCCTGCATGTATCATACTTCTTGTATGCTGCATAATAGTATATACATTATCGTCCATAAATATTTGAATATTTGAATTTGATAAAATTATGTAAATTCACGATGGATTAATAATTAAAAATAAGGGTGCGAGGCAAGGGCAACACGTGGACGGGGTGCTCTGTAGAAAAAGTGAAGTGTGAGGGGAAAAAGGAAAGGAAAGCGCGAAGTAACACGAAGAGATGAAAGATAAAGTGCAAACACACGAGGAGGAAAGAAGGAAAGGTGAAAAGAAGAGAAACAAGGGAGATTTATAAATAAGAAAATCCAAAAAGGAAAGGAAGAGGTTAGGCAGACAGAAGAAAATCAGAAAGTTGGTCAAAGAAACAACAGATGGCGACAGTCAGAGGAAGGCCAAGGAACACAGGCAAGGCGGGAGACAAAGAAGAGTCCAAAAACACATTAGAAAGGTACAGCTGGACGGAAAAGGAGAAAACAACCAGGGGGGAAGGAAGGGAGGGAATGACAGAAAAAGCGGAGAAAATGGAAAGCTAGGATAAAAGAAATAAAAGGAGTGTTCGAAGAACAGCTGGAGGAGTTAGCGAGGGCGATGAAAGAGGAGATAAAAAGGGAAATAAAAGAGGAAAGAGAAAAAAGAGAGAGGGAAATGAAAGAGGAAAGAGAAAGAAGAGAGAAGGAAATGAATGAGGAAAGAGAAAGAAGAGAGAGGGAGAGGGCAAGAGAGAGAGGAGAGAGAGAAAGAGAAAAAGAGCAGTGGGAGAGAGAAAAGAAGGAGTTAGTAGACAGGATCAGAAGACTCGAGGAGGAGCGGGAAAGGGAAGAGAGGGAGAAAAGGAGAAATAACATAGTGATCAAGGGGGTGGAATGGAAGGAAGGAGACAAAGAAGAAGCCGTAAAGGAATTCGTAAGGGATAAAATGGGAATAGAGACAGAGGTGGAAAAGGCGCACGCGATAAGGGTGGGAGATAGAAAGATGATAATGGTAGCGTCGATGAAGTCAAGAGAGGAGAAGATAAAAAAGAAAATAATTAAAAATAACATTTACTTTTGTATGGAATTAGTACATTATAAAAAATTACCTATTAAGAAAACTAATGTATTTGCGCATTATTAAAGATCATGCTAAAGGTGCTTACATATTATAGAAATATTATTTTCTATTACTATAGTTTACATGTATACATACATTTTGAATTTTTAATTTACTGTATATATATTCTAAAATTTTGCGATATACTATATAATTTACTAAACATTGTTTTCGTGGTAGTTTAAAATAGTATTATAAATTGTGATAGAATTTATAGTGAAAATAATTAAATTTGTTATGGATATTGATTTTTACACTATATATAATTTTGCGGTATGATATAGAACACATTGTATTTTCGACGCGGTCACGAGGAAGCGGGTCAACGGGAGTCGTAAGTTCCTGTTACGATTGTAAGAATCGATACCACGAACAGATCGATCCCCTCATTTCTTGTGGGATAATACGTCCCAAGTGAAGAAAGCCTCTCGTTGAATAGCAGGGCGACGATGTATCGCCCTTCCTTGGTGCATAGGGCATGGTTTCGGAAATGCTTCTCACATTGTTCTTCCCATTCCGACAAGTGTATGGTGGGCGGTCCTTCGTCGATTTCCCAAAAGCGAGCGAGATCCGCTTGTACATCTGTTGTGGTTGCGTAAAATGAATGTATCGTCAATTGAGCGGCTCCCCCGATGACCCAGCCGCATCGAGTCTTTTGCAAGCATAATTCGGTATTATTGGAATGAATTATCTTGATCTGCCCGACGCATAATGAGGCTAAAGTTGGTCCCGGTCATGATGCAGTAGAGCGTTTGGAGATGTGTTTGTTAAATCGGTCTCTTTTGCTGTCATCATTTCATCTAATCACTTCTTCCCGGATTGCTGCGGATTGCTGCGGATGAACTCGATCCGGTGCATTTGGTCCGTGATGACTGAGATTCGTATCGAGGAGGAGATTTCCGACTCTTCGTTGATGACGAAGATTTCCGCGAAGGTTCCGTTGTACGTCTCAAACGAGGCGAAGAACGCGGTGTCGGAGATCCAGGTGATTATTGTTTGCTAGAGGATCGTTCGTTCGACGGACAACCGCTCGTCGACCGATCCCTCGACGGTACCTGTGGACTGACATGGGTGTCTTCTCTATGTAAATATATATGGCGTCGTTGTCCACATATGCGACACGGACGAGCTAAACATTGGGTAGAAGAGTGTCCTTTGCCTAAGCTATTTGTGCAAAGCGATGCCTTTTTTATAAGTTCAAGGCGTTTTCTTGCCGATTTGGCTTTGAAGACCTCGCAATGCTTGATTTTATGAGATCTATGACATATCAGACACATCAACGTCCTGTTTGTTGAATGTTCGGTGAATATTTGTCGGTGACGGGGATGTTCGTAGGATGACCTTCTTTTTTCATTTGATTTCGATCCGGGATCATCACAGTTGGCCCGGATTTGAAGAAACTCCATCAAATGAGTGTACGAGGGCATTTTTTTATCAGGCAACGTGCGCTGCCATTCGTATAGGAGGGACGAAGGTAATTTCGTGAAGAACAAGTCGTTGAGTACAACGTTTGAGGTGATAGGCTCGCCTAAATCTTCGAGCGCCTTAAGATTCATCTTGAAAGTTCTAAGCAAGTCCTCTAGGGCTTCTGGTGTTTCCTCCGTTACTTTAGGACAGTTTATCAGCAACTTCCAATGTCGCATACAGATTCGACGGTGATTGTAAAATTTTTCTTTCAGCACGTTAAGAGCGATCTGATAATTGGACGCTGTGACTTCTAAAGACTGAATGCTTTGTGCCGCCTTTCCAGTTACGCATGCTCGAAGATATTGGAATTTTTGGACCGCTGTTAGTTCCTTATTGCGGTCAATTGTAGACATAAATGTGCTGTAAAAACATTCCCATTCTTCGGCGTTACCGTCAAACACATTCAAGGATATCTCCTGTAACCTAATAGGTATCTGTTCGGCCTTATTGCCTGACTCGCGTTTTGTGAGTGTCGACTGGGTTGATGGTTGATGATAAAGTTTGTTAAAGAGTTTTAGAAAACGTACGTTAATGGTGATATATTGTTCCATTAGGGATATTCCATACTTAGATTCTCTGTCGTCTAATATTTCCAATTCCAGTTGGATCTCCTTTATCTCATTCCAGATCTCGTTGATCGATTTGCGGCAAGATATTAGGAAGTTTTTGTTTAACTGTCCGGACTCTTCATGTTCGTCGAGTTGACGCCTCTTGATTGTCAATCGTTCGAGTAAGGATCTTTGTATCCGCCGAAATGTGCTGATTTGTTCAGCGTCAGACATATCGGAGTTTAATGACTTGACCGAGCTTACCTTGTAGTAAAATGGACACCGGTTCGGAAATCGGTTACTGCTCATTATTGTACGATTGTTAAATTGTTAATTTCACGTGGCACTGTGTGATCACTGGTAAGTGCACTTTTCACTAGCGCGGGGAGACGCTATCGTGCTGAAGCGCGATAATAAGGGTGATTGATTTGGTATAGCACTGTGATTTAACAACAGGTTATAAATTCTCTATTTCCAACAACTTAATGCACTGAGTTTACACCGTTGCGTATGTCACAAATGTATATGATTCGTTGACGTGTGAAGTTCCAATAGATGTATATTGAATATTCTTTCGTATGAGCAAGGCTCTTACAGTGGAAGGTAATAGCAGAAGAACTGAATTTCTTAACGTAGAAGAAGTAGCGACTGAGTAGACTGACTTTCCGCTCTCATGCAATTACGGAGGAAAGCTCGGTATGGGTGTGTCTGTTTGAAAGAAGAAAGCAGATTCGTTGCTCACACTTTTCGTGAGTAGGGTGAGGGTAATGATTTGCGATGCTCATTGGTTCTAGTCGATGTTAATGGGTGATAAAAGGGGAAGGAAACCTTCTACCGACGTTGATGACAGTGAATGTCATTGTTAAAGGGAAAAACCGGATTTTCCGTTAGATAAATATCCGCCTTTTCCATTAGATCACTATCCGCTTTCTCCGTAATTTTAAAGAGCGCATAATAAACCTAAGGACTTTTCTAAAAACCAGCCATACCCCGGAAATATTTCTAGGATTAGAAAATCCTTCAGGACAAACGGATTACCTGAGAAACATGCGTTGAATAATGAAGTTAAGAAGTTAAAGTTATATGGTGGGTCATTAGGTTTATTGAGGGTCGGAATGACGGTACGTGGGCCGTTGGTTGCCAGGTAACGAGGGATGGAGTGCAGATGCCTCACGCGACATAATACACGTCTTTACTACTACATACCGTACCATAAACTGAACGCTATTTTTAGATTTTTCATAATATTAAAAGAAAAATTGACAAAATCGTTTATACAATTTCATATTATAATATAAAACACAACTGAAGATACAACAAACGAAGATTTTCTTCTTTTGAAGTCTAAGAAAAATTAAATTTTCTCTCACAATTGCGTTTCTGGCTGTGAAAAAAGTATAAACTCAATGTTAATTTTGTTACGTTTTCGTCTAATATTTAGCGAATTTTCCTTTATTTTTTATTTCTTCTGTTAATTCGTTAGATATACTATGCATTATCTTATTTGATTTATTTCATTTTGAATATCCGACCACGCGGATTTTATTTTTTTTCTAATGATATTTTCCATAGGTGGCTTCCCCTGATCGTAAACTTTTGTTACTAAAATTCTCCACAGGTTCTCGATCGAATTCAATCTCGATGCTAGCCATGGTAATAATGAAATTTCTGAAATCTTGAAACCACATTTTTCTAGTACCAACAGGATGAATCACAAAGGATATAACCTAACAAACACGAAGATAGTACCCCGCTGAGGGTAGCCACCCACATGATAATCAAACAGCTAAAAAATTCTATCAAATGTCCAAATTGGACAAATTGTGAATGTAAAGTATTAAATAAAAAAAAAACTGTATGAATAAGAGCATTATCTCGCTGAAAAATGCCATTTTGGTTTCAATTTTTGTTACGACGGGCAATAATCCGTCATTTAATATCTCCTGATTTCCTATAGCATCCAATTTGAGGTGTTTGAGTCTATAATTATTCACAGCACTGTATATTTACTATTTGTTCTAGAAAGTTTGGCAATTATTTGTATAATAACTTTTAAAAATAAATTTAATCGAATCATAACATTTCATTGTACGGTATACCAACTGTAATGGTTATGAAGAATAAACTCATTGTGATATTCTGACTTAATAGACTACAGATTTTTATGAAAATTTATATTTTTATGGACGCAGCTAAAGAAATAGAAGATTTATTTTACTTATTAACCTACTAACTTGTTAACTGTGACGTCCATTAATCAGATTTATTGATAAAAGTAAAAACAAATCAACTTCAGTTACGTCAGCTGTAGACCATGCAAATGTAAATGCGATGTAATATGATACAACTTATTTGTAACAAAATTAAAACTACGCGTGAAAAGATAGGTATCTTTAAATAGGCAGATAAATTACTACTCGAATGACGAGTTAAATCGTTTCTCTTGATTGACAGATTAAAATTGTAATGAATACTCTATTCTTCATATCTTATACGCTTTTGTATATTAAATATATTTTTATATCTTCAAATTTTGTATAAATGCATAAAAATCCACAGACTACTAGTTGAAGGTTAAATGAAGAAACAAAAATATGATATCGATAATATACAATTAATTAATAGTGTTTTTCATTTTAAAGTTGTATAAAACTGAGAAAATGCTACTTATAATATTTTACCTTGTGGTCTTCGATTAGAATACATCTCTGAATGTTAACGTATAGGGTATTTAAAAATATATGTTATGGCTCTGGCAGATGATTCTATACCCTCGGATCAATGGAGACTTTCAATTTCAAAGCCAAATTTTCTTATTACATCGTGTAGTTCTCGTCACAAGGAACAAAAGTCTCAAAGCAATCATGAATTTCAAATCGTCATAATACGTCTTGAATCATCTGTCAAAGACATGACATTCACAAAGGATATAACCTAACAAACACGAAGATGGTACCCCGCTAGGTAGCCACCCACGTGATAATCAAACAGCTAAAAAATTCTATCAAATGTCCAAATTGGACAAATTGTGAATATAAAGTATTAAATAAAAAAAAAGAAAAGACATGACATAATTTTTAAACACCCTGTATATAAAAGGCACGAAACAGGCACGAAAGCGAAATGTTACTTGCTGCTACGATAGTTAGTATGAACTGCGACTATTAGTTATGGTTATGCCTTCTAGGAAACTATAGAATACAAATATGAACAAATCACTATCGATTTCGTGTTCAAGTACCGATAGCGTTTTTCTATATCGTTCTTCTGGTTTACATAGCATCCCCTAACAGTTTGTTATGATTGATGAAATCGAAGAAAATTCGGCAAATTATACGTCGTATGTAATATCGATTTATATACCCGATTGTTCGCTAAAAGATTACTGTTGACAATCGCGAGAATATAGTCTGCTGTTTAGATTCAAAGTGGAATTCTTTTCAATTATAGAGACATAAATTGTTTCGCGCATTGTTTGCGTTGCAAAGATTTCATCGTTGTTTCTTCTTCTTCATCGTTACGTATTCTTTCGTTTGTTTCTTTCTGAGTGAATTTTGTTTACTGCACAACAAGAAAGATGATATTGTGCTCGAAATCATTGACCACTGATAAAATTTATTGTTATAACACGACAGTCGAAAGAAAATAATTGGTAACTCGTTAGAATTGAATGCAAGTTCTATTTTTATAATAAATGTATTTAAAATTCTACACATTATTTGGAGACTATTTAGGAAAATATTTCTTAATAAAATAATGGTTTATTAGAATATCAAATCAATTGACTTGTATAATTCATTTCGATATAAATGAATTTATGGAAACGAGAGCAAAGAGAGGGAACACTGGAAAGAGGAGGGAGAAAAAAGGTGCAGACTATGTGGAAGGGAAGAAGAGGACCTGAGACATGTAATAGAAGAATGTGAAATAACGGGAGGACCAAAAGACATGGAAAAACACTGAATGAGACTGGAGAAGGACTAACGGAATTAAAAGCAATAATAGAGAAGAGAAGGGCAAGGGCAATACAAGATGGGCAGGAAGGACAAGAAGGTAGCACAGCAAGGAGGCAAAAGACCAAAGGACAATAATGTGTAGTCATAAATTGCAATAGTTTGTAGTCATTAGTTTTAGCGACTAGAGATAAGAATATGCCAAGGAGTGCAATACAATAAATGTAAGAAATGTAAATCGAAAGTTCGTCCAAAGCCGAAAGGCACGGATTAAAATAAATAATAATAATAATAATAATAATAATAAATGGATTTAAATTGAGAAAATTATTATCAATATAAAACACCGAGTTAACCATGAGAAATTATATTAAAATTGAAAATTAATTTTATTAAATTTTCATTTTGTTCTGCATAAATTTGTCTAAAATATTTCAAAGTACCTTTTCTCAAAATAGAGCAAAACATATATGTATATTCTGGAGAATGCTACAAATATCTATATCTTTATTTTATTAATTTGTTTCATTCCATTAACGACTAGTATTTTATCAATATATTTATCAACTATTAATTGTTTATATTTAATTATTTATTCAATATGTGATATTCAAATATTTTGGTAATATGTAATAATACCTTTCAACTAATTTGTATAAACTTCACTTAATATTATAAAATATATAAAAGTAAACGAAGATACAAAAAAATATATTACATATTTGCACAAATAATCATATGTAGAATGTACTTGCTATTATGCGTGCACAACGGGATTAAAAATAATATAGGTAATAAAAATAAATAAAAGATCATGTTTACATACCTTGAACGTCAAACTGTCGTCTTCTGCGAAGCATGCTTCTTCCTTGAGATGAAATAGGACCTGTTCTCCCATGATTATCATCATGTGGCTCATCTTCACCTGCACTTGTTGCGCTATCACGTTGCACTACTTCATCACTTCCGATCGTCGATGGAACCGCGCTGCTTCCGTTTCCACCGAAAAACTTCACTTTCCTAGCCAGTTCCACGTATCCATGAAGACCAGTTTCACTTAATCTAATCGGGAAAAAGAGACAAAATAAAAGTATTAGAGAAAATCTAAAAAATATATTAAGTGGTTATTATCGAAATAAGTAATACTTATTTAATGTTATTTTTAGCGAGTGTTTTATATTAATATTAATGATATTATTACTAATTCAATAAATATAAAACTACGTGTTATGACTTATAAATCAATTCGATTAATCGAAGCACAATATCAGGTTTTGTTGGAAATGAAAATAACAAAAATAATCTTTTCATTGTTTGATAAGTTGTCTTATAACACGACTTTCACAGATATTCTTCATGCACTTTTCTTTCAAATGAAATCTTAATAATAAATATACTAATTTCTCAACTGTAGATACATGTAACATTATCTCTATCTGAATACGATATCCAAATAGTTTAATATTAAAATAATAGTAATTTAATGTTAAAATAGAAAATTTGAGAAACTCAAGTATGTATCGAAAAAAGCAATAAATTTGTATTAACATTTCTTTTACCTTTCTACACAAAATAATGAACAGTGGCATGTCTTTCAAATATCAACAACTTTATAAAGCGAAATTATACGGTTCAGCTTTCTTTTATTCAAAGCAAAGACAAAAGATGGTAAGAAAATGTCCTAGACTTAAAAATCTGGCACTTCGCACGTAGAACTACGTTTCACCGCAATTATTGAAATTCTTTTCATTGGTTCGATTTCTAATTCATGTACGAGAGTGAAATTCCGCCACTACTTGCTAATGATCGATTATTCAAGTTGATTATTCAAAGCGCGTGTTAGATGCGATAAATTAAGTGGTAAATTAAATTTCGCAACTTGAAGCGTCGCGTGATTCAATTTACACACACCTGACACTCTCGCTACCGCTGCTCTCGTATCTAGTGCTATTAGATTCCCTCCTGGTCCTTGTAATCGCATCTCGTATTCTTTGGGACGCGGAGCACGAGTCACCCGTTTTCCGTGGAAGTGCAGGAGTTGGTTCGCTCTCACTCTCCCTTGGGCTGTATCTCGACGATCTAGTGCTCAATGGACTTGCTTCCGGAGATAAGTGCTGTAAGGAATACAGTATTTGTTTGTATTTCTACTATATTGTAGCATAATAAATAATAGAAAAGTCTATAAAGGAAATAATATGGCCATGTACAAATCGGAATATTTTTTATTTAAGTAATGTATTAGTAATCTAAAGTAGCGTTGCATTTAATATTCTCAAAGATAGAAAATTTTAATTATTATTCAAACAATTTAAGTATTTTTTAGTAGTTTGAATAATCGTAAATAAAACAGTCGTGTTATATGGTAGAGGAAGAAATTCTGATAAGAAATATATTTTTTAAGCAGGATCTATATCCTATAGAATGTTAGGGCAGAATGAGAAATTACGTTAGAATTGGAAAGAGTTATTTAAAAATTACACACAATTTTCTTGTTTTTAGTCAGGTTTTTAGGTCTGTCCTATCTGAAATTCTTGTTATATCTTCTAAACACGTTAACGTTTGTGAATGATCCTTAACTTTAGGAAACAATTTTTAGTACATAAAATATTGGACATACCGTTGTAGAATTCAAATTATTTAAATGCTATAAAAATAATTAATGCTGTTTTCTTTATGTATTTATGTGACTTAAGCATTTTACAAAACCACTCTGTTTGAAACTAACGATGGCCACATTTTGTTGACTATAACTTGATTGTTACGTACTCATAGGTACGGAATACAATGGTAATGGTAATGGTAATGGTACAATGGTAATTCCACATATAGGTATTATATAATGAAGATTATAATATAATAAAGAGTACAGGAAAAAGTTGTTTTGTATAATATTCAATAATAATATATTATAGTATTTATTTACCTTAATTTTATTATAGTGTTTAATAATAAAATGTTACGTAATAAAATATTATTAAATACTATCGACTCCGATACTTTTCAGGTGCGTGTTCAACTACAAAAATAAATTTCTATTTGCTTTTGCTATGATTATAAACTAGGCCACGCGATTCAGATAGTGATCCATTAAATCATACTTATACTTATCCCTTAAATGTTGTACACGAAATAATATTGGACATATAGATAAGTTTTATCTCTCACTCTATATATTGTTTTCCTCCGATTATTATGAGAATCGTTATTCATGCATCGACTACTATACTCTTAAAATGAGTGTATTAAAATCAACGATAAAATACATAAAATATAGTTAACTTACACTGGAGCAACGTTTATTTGGAGTATCATCAGTATCATCAGGATTGGAAAACTCCTCCTTTGAAAACTTCCGACGTACCTATATCGAATACAGTTGCAAAGTAAAATTACATTAATACTCAACTTAATATGTATCAATACCTGAAAGTATTAGCCTCATAAAAATCTAATTAACTTTCAAATTATACAACAAATTGAAACTCAATCAAATCTTCAAACTACCAAACCCTTCGTAACACAGCCACCAGATACTAACCACTTGAAAATCGTCGGATTTCCTCCCACATGCAGAATCTTTCCTGTCATACGTTCCAAACGCGGTAACATCGGCCTCGGAATTTTCGATCAGGTTTTCAGCGATCTCCTTCATAGAGTCCGTGTTCTTATCGTTCTCCGATGCTTCTGCCTCCTCGACCATCAAGTTTTCCTCTTTGTTCGCCTCCTTTTCTCCTTTCTTCACGCCTTCTTGTTCTTCCAACAGCTTCTCGTCGGTGACGACCACGTCGAGCATCGTCTGTTCGTTGGCCGCCGCCTCGGCTTTCACTCTCTCATGCTGGTTCACGCGTGGCCCTTCCTCGTCATTTCTCGACGGCTTGCTGCCATAGAGGCTTTCCTTACTGCCCTCTCTGTCCGGTGCCCTCGTCCTGCCTTGTTCGTGTACCGTCGACTTCGATTTCGACGTGGTCGAGACGCCCACGCGTTCCTCCGTCCTCTCCTGCTTCTCCTCTTTCCCGGCTTGCTTTCCTTTTGCAGCAACAGCCGCGTTATTCGCATTTGAATTCGCACTCTCCCTACCCACGTCTTCGCGGCTGTTGTCCCGCCGGAATAGCCGAATGCCGTACTTAGAGTCCTCCTTCCCTGTCGATTGGTTGAAAAACGATGCTCGGGTTTCTTCTTTCGAGTCTTTTCGGTTAGACTTGAATACGCAGCGGATATCGTCCTTGCTATCTTGGCGCTTCAATCGGTCTTCCTTGTTTTTTGGAGATAAAAGTTTGGGGATCAGACTAGGTAAGCTTATGTCCTCGCGACTTCGACGCAAGTCGTCGGTACTACCTCGGTATCTGGAAGAAATTCAAATGCTGTTTAATAAGATGTATAACGTGATATAATAATATAATCTATCGTATGTGTAACATCTACAATGACGTATAGATATCTATAATATGGATGTGTTATTTTCAAGTACAGTAGAGCACCTCTTATTTCGGTTCACTTTCTTCTTTTGAGAAATCAATTCTTCAGATAGCGTTCTCAGTACTGGCCATTAATTGTGGGAATATAAACATTTTTGTTCAAGCTATTTTATTATCATTTTATTTTTAAGACATGTTTCCTACTGATCTAAGTTCACTTCTTAAATCGACCATTGTTGAGTTTCAGTATTTCATATCCGATGTTTGCCTAATTTGTTTTCATATATTGTTTATAAACACGTAAATATTTTAAATAGAATAATCCCTAAAAAGTATATGACACCACCATTTTTTTTTCATTTGGTCGTCAATTTACAAGCAATTCTCATTGAGAATTTTAAGTAACTTCATTTGGCGTGGCACAGTAACTTGGATTATAATAATTTATATTATGTTTGATTCAAAAACCACTATAATTCCAAAACTAAGCAGGTGTCAATAACTCGCACGATTACACATTTTCACGTTTCCTCTGAACGTTAACAATCTCAACTTTGCAATTTTTGTTTCAGTCGGAATGATTTCTCGAACAGTTTTACTTGCTTTCAAACTGAATAGAACGTGAATTATCAGACGAATCGCATAAATAATACCTAGGTCATGATTAAAAAGCGGGATACTTTTGAGGAATATTTCGATGATCCTTGTGGGTGCGTAACGAAATTAAATCAAACATAAAACACAAAACGAGCTATATAAACGAAACCTTGATTGAACGCATACCTTTGAGGGATGAGAGAACGTTTGGATGATTCTTGGGGGCTTCTAATGTCCTCGAATTCCTTGCAGCTTCTTTTAAATATTGGGATATTCGATTTTCTATCTCCATGTTTAATTGGAGATTTTATCTCTGGTGAAATAAACTTCGACAGTATTCTCGGTGGTTTTATCAATGAAATTCTTGGTATATTTTGCTCTTGGCTACCTGTCGTCTCGTCTGGCTCCTCGATCCTTGTTTTATTGCAGCTGCTGGTTGCAGCGGATCGGTCGTTTTTCTTCGTTTTTATAGCATTCGACGACACTTCCTCTTCCTGTTTATTAAACAGCTTTTCTATTCGTTTCGCATTCGTTCGTTCGTTAGTTTCGACTCGTGATGACAATTTTTCGAGAGAAATCGATTCGTTTTTTGCTATCGCATCTTTGCATGGATCGTCTTTCGCGCAACTATTACATTCATCGAACTGTTCATTCGCATCCTTGGCAACTGCTTCCTTTTCATTGGAATTCGACGTTTCTCTGTCAATGGACTTTACGATTTCATTCTTGTTAATGATTTCCCGATATTCTTGATGACGAGACGGCAAACTTCGATATATACGCAATTCTGGCGATTTCCTTGCTGCGGACCAGCGTGTGGGTGGACCTATACACAGAACGTATAAATAATTTATTGGATTCTTTTGATAAAAAAAGTGAAATTTTCGATACGTGAAATACCGACAAAAGTACTTGCATTGAAAATGAATTCAAATTTTTAGATTTATTATAGTAATCAGTTGGTCTGCTAAGTGTACGACAACTTACAGTGAGGAGCAAAACTGATGCAACATCCTTGAAACTGAGTAACATCTTTAAAATTGGACCAAACGATATCGATCTTTTTGAAAAGTTACGGAGATTAGTTTACTAAATGACGTGTAAACAAAATTTTGGGAAAACTGCAATTGACCGAAATCGCGAAGAAAAGAATTAACGTTCGCTTTCTTCAACTTTATTATCTGAGCATGTAGAAAAATTTAAACGACACATTTTATAGATTTATGTCAGTTTTATATATGCTGGAAATTTTATTGAAATCGGTTGATGTAAAAACAAGCGATAGGCATCGAAAGATGTAGATTCGGCTGGGCAGAAAGACGTGAAAACTGTGATTTTCGCCATTTTATTGTTCATAGCGACGTTAACCAATTTTGATGAAATTTTCAGCACGTATATAATTAACATAAATCTTCAAAATGTGATCGTTAACGTAAATTTTCAAATTGCTTAAATTATCATTAAAGGTTTGGATTTAAAAAAGTTGAAAAGTGACCTTTTCTTTTTTCTTCGCGATTCCAATCAATGGCAATTTCTTCCCATTTTTTAATATACCGCGTGGTAAATTAATCCTTCTAAATTCTCAAGAAAAGAGAAAAATCCAAGTCGTTTCGTCTAATTTTAGAAAAGTTATTCAGTTTCAAATGATGTTCCATCGGTTTTACTCCTCACGTATATATATATATATGTGTGTGTGTATGTATGAATTATGATATATTTTATGCTATTCCTAATAATTTTGCAATATCTAATGTAGTTAGTATTGGATCTATTCAACAGAAATATTGGAGTAAAAAGTTTATAGAAAACAAATTTATAATCCTTAAGATCTTTTCAACTATTTCAATTATTTCTTTCTTATATATATACTTAATATTTCTATTGCATAAGGTAGCAGAAATTGGATGGCTCTAATGAAAAAATATAACAGAATGATAAAATATTAAATTGTCGGAAAAGTGTTTTTCTTTTACAGACACGTCTTTTACAACGATGCATCTTTATACAAACATGAAACCTCACCAGTCGAACGTTGTGATTTTTATTTTGATAGAACAAAATGGATCAAACGTAATTCGATAAAATAATATAAAACGAAAAATGCTGTGCATTCATTATTTTCTTATAAAATGAAAGAAACTTTGCGGACGATCTAATATTTTGGTTTCAATTAATTCTTTATGAATGCTTAATTTTTGTTATAACATTTTTGTCAAAAATTGGAAAACAATAAAAAATTTAAATAAGCTCTGTTTTGAATAATAAATTTAGTAATACAATAAATTGTTGCAATCTGTATTTCCATTGTAAACATCTATTATACACGTTGAGTTATATTCAGTGAAAATATTTCCCACATGCTGCTAAAATAGCTTTTTCAAATATATATGATTTTATTTTTCATGTTTGACTTATGTTTTCCAAAAACGACATTCTTCCGCTTTTTTATTTCTGAGATGAAATTCAAGTTCTCTTTTTGAAAAACTAAATTCATAAAACATTGCATTAATTCAATGAAATGATTTGCTGCTATATGTATGTATACAAATCCACATGTAACTACTATTACATAACTACATTTACTTACTTATGACATTTAACGTGAAAGTAAGGAGATAATACTATATATATTGTAGAATATTATATATATTATACGCTATATAATATATAGTGTACAGTATACTCTGTATAATATATAGTATATAGTATACACCATATAATATATAGTATAATACACTACAAATATACACTATATAAAATATAGTACACAGTATACACTATATAATACATAGTATATATTATATAGTATACGCTATATAGCATATAGTATACACTATATAGCATATAGTATATAGAAGATATACTATATTTGATATTTCATATTGATATGTTAATTATTAATATGAAATATGCTATCACGTTCAAATCTGTATGTATTTAATTCGTATGAATTTATACAATAATATTATTATGATTCTAACATCACAATAAAATGTCGAACTTGACATTACAACTATAAGTAAGACATATATACAATAAAAAGAAATAATATTCAACAAACCGTTGATTGTCCAAGCTCGTCGGATGCTGCTTTTCAATAATTCCACAGGTGACGCTGCTTTTCCATTTACAGATTTACATACTGAATTTACATAAGTCCATTTCTCAGTAACAACGTGTAATTCCCTAAAGAAACAAAAGTACAAGTTCAATTTTTGCACAAGAAAGGTAAAAGCAAAAATACCTAATTTTTTTTTACTAGAAAAAAGACAGCAACACTAACAAGAGGAATTAGTTTTCAATTGCTATACCAAGCCATTTCATAAGGAACGTTATTTCTTACTTGTCTTAAATTTTGTATCCAAAATTAGGTGGTACGTAAGGAAATCGATACAAGCAGTAATTAGAAAAATTACAAATATGTACATATATAGAAATAATCAATACTAATGAATCGTGACGAAAATGCTCAGGAAATGGCGATGTTCAGATGAAAAGCAGAAATATCGAATAATATAAAAGAGTATAATTTGAAATATGTATGTTAATCTCTTTGATCTTTAAATTTTTATTTACTTCGCGCTCCACAAGAGCTTCTCCAAGAAATAAAGAATTCAACAGAGTGCGAAATTTGAAGACGATAATCAAACGAGACTAATCTATCAATTATCAAAAATTGAACAATTTTTTAGGGTGATTAAATTGCCAAAAAGTTGATACATATATTTAGAAAACAATTGGCAATGATTATCCATTAATACATACGATAAACTGCATTTTTCAAAGATTTAAAGTCACACATATAATGTATATAATGCGACATTACTTACAAAATGATCTAATGTCTTTCATACATCATAGGTGGTCAATACGTATAAAAATTTACAAAATGACCATAATAACTAGTACTCTTAATAATCATACGATCAACTACAAAGCCAAATGCTTAATTGTAGCCTGTCGCTTACTTGGAAAATGTTAACAGAGTTTGTTAACTTTATTTTTATAAATCTATATTTAACACACTAGAATTTTACATAGATTGCATTTTATTAATTTTACGATATAGGGATACAAAAATTTACAGCGATCAACAGAATCCATCAAAATTTATTTTTATGGTGGCTTAACAGATTAATATAATTTTTCACAAAATCTACATTTAATATAATATTTTGTACCGTACTAAACCTTAGCAAATTTACTGTATACAACAAAATATTGTATTGTAATACAGAGTATTTTAAACCTTACTTTTAATATACATTAAAACTGCATTACTTTCAAACGATTTTAAATTATGTTACTTATTTTATAGAAAAGAAGATAAGCAATCCGATAAAACAGAAAAGCACAAAGAATCAAGGAAATGTCGGAAGGAATCTTAGTAGAATCGCGAACAACGTAAGCTATGCAAAAAGGAAACGGTGTAACAATGGAAGAATTACTCACGCGATCTTATAGCAAATGTTACAGATCCATTCGACGTCTTTGTTATCGGCAGGGCTCCTGACCTCGATACGGCACTGTCTGCAAACTCTGTGCCTGCAGCGTGTGCACAGAGCACCGGTGTTGTAAAATCTACCAAACGGTGCACCGCATCTGGTGCATTTACGTCCTTGGTACGATAGTTCACCCGACGCCTTCAGTAGTCCCCTCCTTCGGAGGTATTGCAGATCAGCCTTCAGTCTTCTGTAAAACGTACAGTTCCTTTGCATTACCCTCCCGATTGCACCTTACTGTCGGCTTACGATAACATCGTACTCGCATTAATCACAGTGGTGTGCAAAAGTTTCCAGCCAGATAGATTTTTCACTTCCTATTCCAAAGATGATATCTAAGAATTTGAAATAATATTGACTATAAGAACGTGGTAAGTGATAGTAGCGAGTAAAAATAGTATAATCAACAAACAGTGTAATATAGTTAAATAATATTAATTAAAATTCTTAAGAATATCATCTTTGCAATATGAAACGAAAAATATTTTCAGAAACTCTTGAATGCTATTGCATTGATCCTACTATGAACAACAATACAAGAAAAAAGTAGATACCATGTTCCTCGAATTATAGTGTAACATTTTTATTCCAAGATAATGTAATGGTAGCTTCATTAATAAACGACCGATTGTCATTGGTTGAAACAGATACAATTGATTCTTTATTTTGTTCACTTTCCAAATATTCTTACTTGAATCCACGAAAACTATACTTATGCGGATTATTCTTGCAATAGTATAAATGTAATGGAATATATGTATATATATATAAGACACTTTTAGATAAATTAATTAAGCATTATCAATAGTAGAAGAATATCTTGTTACATTTCACTAAATGTATTGTAGCACATGTTCGTTATTTGATTTAGTTTCTTTTCAAGATTACAATTATCAGCTTCTAAATATTAAACATAAATGATTATAATCGAAAGAAATAAGTTGCAAAACGAACAATTTGAAACCTGTCTTTTCAGGACTGGTTCTAGAATAAAATAAGTTATAATTTTAGGATAGGGTAGATTTGCTTGAATATCAATGAATTAGGAAATCTACATATGCAAAAACATACAAACTACGCATGATATACAAAAATATTTTGAGGGAGAAGCGATCTATTTTGATTTTCATTCTATAACTTTACACATAAAAATATAAATATGCGCAGCTTACTCGTAAATACTCTGTTCGAAATGGTGATGACGGTTTCCCAAACTCCGATTTATAAGGTACCACACCTGATTTTGTGACAAGAGTTTGGAAAGTTGCAACTAATGATATTAATAGTTTATCAGATATTAACATTAACTTTTTCCGGTTAACTATGCTCAACTCGACATATTTTTCAGTATTAATACACATATAAAATTTTTGTGCCATACCTTCATTCATCGACAAGCAGAAAAGAACAAAGTACATTTAAATTCTAAACAATTTTTTAAAATAGATTCATTATTGCTTAAAAATCACGTGGAATTAAATGTCGAATACTGCTTGGATCATTAAAAGTTGAAGTTACCTCCAGTTTTATCTTATGGGGTAAGAATATCATTAGTTTCAGTTCTTCAAGCATACGAATGCTTATCAGAAAATCGAAATGGATATTTATAGTCCTCGGGACTGCGGGTATTTGAGTAAATTTATATTTAAAAAAAAACAAATAAAGAAATGGAACTTAATCAGAAATTTGTTTTACATATTAAATACTATAATAGGTGCCAAGTTTTGCATTCTGTGTATTTCTGCATTTTTAAGTTTTCTACAAATGCATGAAAACTCGCTGCCTAATCATTACATTAACTCGAAGATCATTGTATCAATTTCTTGTTATTACGCAATGACAATTAATTGAAGGAGGTTTTGCGCCTTTTCGACCATACATACCAATTTCACGACATTTCTAAAGCTTGCTACTTGCTTTTTAGGAAAATGATCTTCTAAATTAATCATGTTGCAACTGATCCCAATATAAAATAAAGAAAAGAGGTATTTTGCGAAAGCTATTATTTATTATTCGTCGAACATGCCAGAAGATGCAGAAGATGCAGAAAAAGTTCAAAGATGCAGAAATGTAAATACAGAATTCACGTAGGAGACGGAAGTACATAAAATAACCAAAGTGTAACTTAATAATATTTAGAGCAAATGAAACAAATCTCTGTTTAGATTTCATCCCTTTAACTTTAAAGTTTATAAAAATGCATAATCTACTATTTAGCGAGTCTTTAACGTTCATTATGCACTATTGACTGGTCGATGTGCGATCGTTGCATAGGTTTTATTGATCGATGAAAACGAACAAGTTATGACTAGTGACATGCACACGCTATAGTATCACGATTGTGCCCCGTTAATGCTACAGTACTCACGCAATGAACGCAACAGACGCACGTGATGTATTCCTGTGGAAATCAATGACTGTTCTATGGCTCACCGTACATCCCGCCGAAACACGCGTCACCGCGTTTGGTATCTCAGTTAACAGCAGAAAGCGATCTTCGCTTTTGACATTAGGCAAAGGAGAAGTGTGTAAAGTACAGCACGTGTTGAATATATCGAAAAATTGCATTGGTATCTTATTTAATTGTCGCACTTATTACATAACGTTTAATTATAACACATTTGTGTTTATTGTTAATTGAAAACATGTTGAAACGGAGTTGCTATATGTATAAGAAATTGTGAGAGATAAGCACTTATATTCTCTCGTTCAGAAATGTTGGGAAATGCGTTCCTTAAGTGCATGATTCTTCTAAATATTAAAAACCTTTTGAAATTGCCAATTATTTCATTGTTTCTTATCTCTGAATTACTTGTTAATGTGTACATATGTGTACATAATATAATATCAATACATTAAATATGAAAACAAATCGAAACCTAATTATTATGAACATATAATAAATTGGGTACTTTTGATAGTAATAACATTTTGAATGTTAAAAAAATAACACCTACTATATATAGAATAATATATAATAAAATACTAAGACATTGCAATTTATAGAAAGATCATTAAACAACTCTATATATTGGAAGATATAGTAAATTAATCAAATATTACAAATATTGCTTGTTTAAATTTACCTTAAGATTTACGATTATTTATAGGTATTAGTCTCTTAATGGTCTTCTTAGGTTTTGCTATAAATAAAATTATGGAAATACGTCATTCGTTTTCTTTGTCAGTGACTGAATTATATATCAAATCATGTATCATAAATAATGAATTAAAAAAATTGACAAAATGTGCGGAGTTGGTCAATTTAGCTTCTAACGGCATTTCATTTATATAACATCACAAAATTGATTATACTACATAAAAATGCGCTCGCCTACTTCAGAAGTGTAATCGTAACTTAAATTGTATTAGTCTTTTGCGAATATTTCGGAAACTAAGACCAAATGGCTGTAACACGTATAGAAAAAAGTTGTTAAGAATGTTGACTTTGACAACATATTTCAAGGTCATTAAAATCGATGAAGCATACTCTTTTCTATATAATTATCCAATATTTCCACAAATTCCAGTATATTAATTAAACACACAAATTAATTAAAAATTTTACACAATCTATCAATCACAATCTAATCCACGAAATATTTCATGTCCTCGAATATTAAGCAGAGAGCATAAAAGGCACTTGAGACTGCAATGTGTTAACAGAATAATTCGGATAAATAAAACGACAGCTTCTATGACTTTTGGTCCGAGGACGGTAACTCTTGGGCGATCGCGCAGTTGCCGTATAGCTCGTATCTAGCTTCTTTTGTTGTAAAAAAAGAATTGACACACCACGCAAGAAAGATTGCTACATCTTTCTGGTTGGTGCCAATGTTGCGTTAGTGTACCTCGTAGGTGTTCCACCAAGTGGCATATATTTGCTTCTCATTCCTGTCGCATAATGATAAAGCATATTAACGTAACATACTATGTATACGATGCAATGGACACGACCAAATAACAGTGAACGATATTTTCTTTGACTTTTAGACAACCCGATCAAGTACTCGAATATCTTCCTCCTGTTTCTCTCTATCTTCTGGAATTGTATTTGTGCGTGTAGCATAGGAACAAGACGCGATAAGAATAAACATTTACGTGTTAGATGTATGTAAGCTCATGAAAGTATTCGAACATTTGTAGATGCCTTTTATGAATATATTATGTGTGCTATACAAAATATTTTAAAATTTCATTAGCACCGTTACGAGACTTGACTATTATAATTAGATTGGTAACGTTTAAAACACGAAATGTATATATATAAATTACAAGATATTTAATGCAAATATAATTGCATTTCGCAGAGATCACAAAAGTATTTAAACAGTCAACTATCTATTATATTGAAAACCTCGATACATATTCAGTTGGACCAAATTTAACATCTACTTTACATGCTATAGATGGTTATTCAGGCTGTATAACTCTTTTATTAAATATATGTTTAGAATAAATATCTTGTAATATCCTATACATACGTATAATTTTATTGTGCTAATGGAGTTGAAAAATGTTTCATATAATTTTATGATATAAAAGTTTTCTATGGTAAGTGTTCCTATGTTCAAAATACTAAAATAAGTAATTGAGATGTTCGCATTGACTGATATTCATTGATATTTAAGTATTACATTATTTATATTATTAAATATATAATATTCATTTAAAAGATTTAACATTTTTTGACTCTATCTAAAATGCAGTATTTTTTATATTTGTATTTAATTAATATTTTGGTCTATAAATATTATTTATGCTTGTATTATTTGTACGTGCAGAGACAGGGATGTTGCACTTTGCGTTGTAAATTATAAAATAGATATATAGTAAAATTTACACGCAATGCGCACAAAATATTCATGCAGAAATTATCATCATGTTTTACGATTAATTATCATCGTACTTTATTTTTAGGAAATTGTGTAACATTAACTTGTTACTGTACGTGAAAATGGAAAATTCTATTTTATTATTCTTTTATTTTTCTTTTTGTTCGAAAATACAGTATGCACGGTTTATTAAATACTTATTTTGATAAGTAAGCTTTTGGATATGTATATAACCAAGCAAAAATGTATTTATATTCCTTATTTTTAACTTTTTCCCCTAATTCTTATTCCTTGTTCAAACCTGCTTAATAGCAATAGAAAATCTAAGTTAACAATTTATATTAATTAATAATTAACATAATCGATCGGAATATACTTTTCCACATTGCTTTTACTACCTGTAATACAAATTTGGCCAATTTATTATCCTCATTATAGAAAACATAATTAAATTACTCATATAATTCAATTTGTTTACGTTATTAATTCCATCTAATGTATAATAGCACAAATATTTAAAAAATAGAAAATCTTACATTTATATAGTTTTCTATATAATACAAATTTTTAATTCATCACAATTCCTAAGATAATTTATCAAATAATATTTAACAAAATTATGGTATTTAAACAGAAATTAGCTTCATAACGTAAACGCAGCTTCCTCCTAGTTCTTTTCGTTGTCTTTTTTATTTCTATATATATATACGTATATATACATATACCGTTAGCCTACATACCTTTAACCTCTATCCATGAAGGACAGAATTTCCGATGCAAACATTTACTCTTATATGATTAGAATACAGTAAGCAAATTTCTAGAATGCGTTAATTTATTACCTCATATAATCCTGACATAATTTTCGCTACATTTAACACAAGCGAAGCGATAAATCGAACAATCTTTACATTTGAAGCGTTTGACTATCAAATATTTTCATATTTTATCAAATTCATTAGGTATATTATTTAATGGAATATCTGGCAAAAAATTCATTTCTAACATATTTACAGATATACATCAAATGATTGCAAATAGATATTTTTATATAGTCGTTACATTTGATTACATATCTGTAAAAATGTCTCTAAAACAATTTATAAAAGATCCTAGTACTTAACGAATAATATTAACTTTGAAAATTAACTTCATTCATACAATAATGTTTATGTCCTGAATAGTATGGAGTAAGAAGCTGCAACAGAATAGATTTATTAAAAATTATTTATAACAGTAATTATCTAAAAGTAGTTACTTACAAATTACTTATATTAAATTGATGTATCTATAAATAAACATATTTCCAATTCCAATATATACATAAATATACCTTTTCCAATGGAACTAAATTTCTAATATATTTCAATATATTTTCTTCTAATTTAATTAAACTAAATAGTCAGTTAATGTAATTCTTTAACTAATTTCATTTCATTGAAATCACATACTTATTTGAATACATTTATAAAACCAAATTTATAACTGAGAATTACTTATAAAGTTTTGAATGATTTAGGTTAAGTTTGAATCAGCATTTGTTGAAACCAGTGAACGTGTAAAATAGAAGAGTGGACACAGTGGTCACATCCGATCAGCAAAAGACGAAAGTAGTAGTAGAAGCACACCCATAAAGAATCATTGCGCGCCAATCCCACGCATCCGCCTTAAGGGCACTAAAAGCTGTGCAAATTTATGTATTAATCTAAAAATATTGTCTTCGATGGTCTTGATAAATGCCTTGTCTAAAATCACATAAATTATTAAACTAAATATATGTTCTATTAATAATTTTATCACTTTGACAATAATCATTCAAACGGAGTTTTTCATTGTAAGTATTCCTCTCGTTAAATTTATTTCATTTATTATTAAGATTACGTTATATATTTTCCCTAAAAAATCGAAGATATCGGAACATGACTTGTGAATAATCTTGTTATTTTAATAATATTCATTCAAACGAAGCTTTCTTTTATAAACATGCCTTCTGTAACATTTATTTTATTTGTTACTAATTACAAAACTATGTCTTTTTATTTACATAAAATAGAAATATTAGAATACGGTTTATAGACAATCTTGTTGTCTTAACAAAATTCATTTAAATTTTATTTTGGATACTCATTTTGTAAAACTGATTTCATTTATTACTATATTCTTTCTTTATTTCTTTATTACTATATTCTTTTAAAAGATATAGTGTATAATAATATAGAATACGATTATGGAAATAAAAAAGAGATCTGAAAGAAAGAATTGAGCTTCATGGAAAGAACTAACAATTTTCAGGAAATATACGTGATTACGGTTGCAGTATGAAAGCTACTTTGAATCGTCAATTTGCATACAAAATTGGAGAGTTTCGATGAGATGGAATCCTAACTAAGAATTAACGTCTTTCACGGAGAACAACCTGGAAACAGAGTGTACGATGAAGCTGGTTGAACAGCTTTATCTTCGAGGATAGATTGCTCCAAGATAAAGTTGCGGTTACTATCCTCCTGCTCAAGAAGTAATTAGTGTGATATTATAACGTGACCAGAATGTACCGATTTCGTACTTAACTATTCCATTAGTAGAATATTCTTTTTGAGTAAATTAAATCTTATCGCAATTAATTCTGTCAAAAATGAAAGTAATAAATGACGGATAATTGGATTTCATTTATCGCCAAACAAATCTAAATTTCATCAATATATATTTTTAAGTAAAGTTAATTCTTAGATAGAACAACTTTTTAACTTATCTTTTATTAAAGAGTAAATACTAGTACCAAAAAAGTATTCATAAATGCTAGGATTATCACGGATTCATTATTTTGATATATTAGTCTTTTATCATCGAAGAACATTCGAGACTTAATCAAACAACGTCCATTCATTCAAACGGAACTTCAAAACAGCTGTAACTTCCACTAAACGTAACTCGTCATATTATGCGTCACATTATCAACTTACTAATCCGTCAAGCGTATTATTCCTCCTTTGAAATCAGCGACATGGAAATGGTCACGACACTGCACAACTTGACCAGTTTTCCAACAAAACTACATAAATTCTATATAAAATCGTCCAAATAAACGGCAATTACATTAAAACAAAGGTGATCGACGATGTGTAAACGGTTGACGAATCGAGTTCTTTCCCTCAGCAAGATTGGCTTTCACCGATCTCCGTCGTGCCAAAAACACGCGAAAGAACCGAGACTGCTCGATACACCTACGCGTCCCTCTAGTTCCGAGAGAGCGAGATTCAATCGGTCGAAGACACGTTGACCGCATCCGGTCGAGCGAAACACAGCCGCTAGACTGGGGATCGGCGTCGACTCACCGATGTTCGTTCGCACAATAAAACGAGCCAACCGCGGTGCAAGCTGGTGTCACTTTCCGCCACCATTACGGAGCCGATATTAAGGGCGCACTGGTGTATCCAGAGAGGAGCGTGTGGCATTGGTCGCGCGGCCGCTAGTCGCCGTCCGTCTGCTTCCGTTTCGATTTCGAAGATCGAGGATTACGCTGCGGCAGTAGCTAGCTTCACGTCAGATCTACAAGTTCTCGAAAAACTCGAGAGTCAGTGTAGCACATAAGAGCCAGTGACAGTAAACTGGGAAACATTGTACAGTCAGGTACATAGTGCTTACTTACCTGGACCGCGCAGCCGCTTTAGGTCTTGGTGAACCAAGCGGAGAAGCAACCGGTGAAGCGACCAATCGGCGCTCCTTATCGCTGACGCGGCGTGCAAGCGACACGATGTAGGTGTGTGTGTGCGCCGATATACATACACACGGGCAAAGGTATCGGCGTGTCGTATCGGTTGTGCTCAGTTATCCGCACGCGGCGGGATTGCGGCTTTTGCCGCGCGATTCGATCGAGGGAACACCGCGAACTTCAGCTCCTCGCGAGCGTAGAGAGATCGCGGTTTCTTCGGTACGCTTCGTTTTACTTCGGCTACCCTCGGCTCGCTTTTGCCTCATACTAGCGGGGGCGTGACTTCACATAAGTACATTAGACGACGATGACAGTAGGGCTCTGTCTATCGATGTTAACGATTGCGGGTTCTATTTGACTTGTTCGGCAAGCTTTTCCTCCACGTGGAATACTTGTCGATTTTTTTGAATCGAAGGATGATAAGTTACATTTCTCATCCTTTATAAAAGAGCAATTTTAAAATTCAGTTTATTGTAAACCAATTCCACATCAAAATCGTCTTTATATTTAATTTTCGAATTAAAAATGTGTTTTTGTCAACCCCTTTCACACTTAAAATATATCAATAACATTATTTACGTGAGCTATTATTAACCTTAAAAAGAGCTCATATAGCAATTAAACAAATATTACTCGTGTCCTAATAAACATCGCGGATTTATCGCTTAATTTTAAAAATTTATATTTTCGAATTTTCCAGGTTATTTCCTTCTTCAGCTATGTATTTAATGTTCAAATACTTCGTTTTAACTATCAAGGGACATAATAATCAGAAAATCAACAAAGACGGACTAAACATATTTCTCCCTTGTGGTCTGAAAATGCTTTGGTTAAAGAATACGCGTCTATGATTCCTTTGTCAATTTTATTTTATATTTTCGTTTTGTGCTTTCTAAATGTTATTTTAATCTCATTTTGTGTTTTTAGATGGTATTGATTCGTTATCAAATATCGGACTGCAATAAAGTTTTATAACGTTCATGCTATCATAATAATGTTACATAAAGTTTCTCAGTAATCATACTACAATCGACGAAAAAATAATTCTATGTAAGAAAAAAGTAAATCGAAAATGTAGGATAACCTTTTTTTCACATAATGCTTGGTTTAAAAAGAAATCGAATTTGAAAATTTGTCGATTAACGGGCTAATTTTTAATTACGTGTTCAAACCTTATTTTATCCAGAATGAAGCCCTTGCCAAAAGCTTTATTCTATATTTCCGATTTTGTTTTATCACGTAAAATTATTCCCTTTTTTAATCTACTATTTTAAAATTTTAAAAATCTGAAATTTTGTTATTTTTCCTGCCATCTTTGTTTGGTAGTAATTATTATTGAGATAGAAACGTAATTGCATATATATACTTATTTATTTTTGCCATATTGCTTCAATTCTAAATTAATTATGTATATTTAACAGTTTCAGTGTTAAAAGGTAAGAAACACGGAGAATTTCAAATATTTCGACATACTTCAATGAAAAATGAAAAACTGCTAGTAAGGGTATTTAAACTAAATACGGTCGTATAAATCATGCGGTTTATCTGAAAGTTGATTTAAAAACCGGATTTTATAAAAGAGGGAGAAAAAACTTGGTAGAAAAATGACAAACAGTTATAGAAAATGAGGGACGATAAACGTAATTCAGAAACAACAAATAGTTTTTTAGATTACTTGATTTATGAAACGTCTTAATGCTTTCTAATAAATTCTTTTTAATAATGATATGAAATTGATGGAAATTTCCAATCCCGTTAGAACAGTGATTGGTGAAAGTATACTGCTTACAGCACTTTGATATTAATCGTGCATTATTGGTGACAATTATTTTGCGAAAGGCAGACTACTAAATGTTTTATCTTCTTCTTTCTGTACTTTGAACTGAATTCAAGTTTCGTGATTCATTACCTTTATGCAGCCTTTTTTCCTCGTTACGTTCATAGTGAATCACATCACCGATAATTTTTCCACAATCGATACCTCATGCAGAACCATCGCATAGTTTGTGGTTTCACTATAGAGCACGAACTATGGTCATAAATAGAGTGTTATATGGCCGTATGGAACTCAAAATATTTAATGTTTCAAATTTACTATTAAATCATTTTCAAAGATAATTTTTAATGTTATTTCTTGCATTTATATGATATTAAATTGTCTTTTATTGTATTATATTAATTTGTTTTAAAATTTGTTTTATTAAGGTTTTATTTGTATTAACACTAAACCTACCACTATCGGCCAATTTGACCGTTTTCAAGCTTTTGTACAGATTTCACATATTTAAACTGTTGTTATTTCTTTACTCAGAGGTAGGATCACAATAGCTATTATTATATTGAATGGATAAATCTATCAAACCGTTTTGAACCAAAAAAACCTTTTATTGCACATACATACATGGACTAGGGATAAAAATAAAAGACCATCTTAAACCTATCGATTAAATCTGTCGATTGTAACTAGAACTATCTTCTAGTTACTATTTCTTGTAACTAACGCATCTGCATATGGATGGCGAACACGAACTCACGTTGTCATTTTCAACATAAACATTATCACATCGAACTATACAGATTTTTTGAAATATGCGTACAATGTAGTTTTCAGTATTTATTTCTCGTTTTATTTTTTTCTTTTTCAGGAAATATATGTAGCCTGTCCTACCTAGCTCCACCGGTCTATTTGACTGCTCGAGATAATATGGTATTTAGTCTTCTAAACAATCAGTATAAAAGAAAGGTTATCTCAACGTAGCATGGCCAACTCAAAAGAAATGATCAAATGGCAATAAAATGCAGTGTCAATTCGAAATCCTGTAGGTGGCTCCTTCAGATGTTTTTCAATATTCTGCACCTAGCTGGAATAGATGCCTGGGTTTTATATAAAGAAATAACTGGAAGAAAAATGTTAAGGCAGAAATTTTTATTCCAGTCAGTTAGAGAATTTGGCGCTGCGTGTCAAGAATTGTGAGGAAAAATAAATATGCCAAAAACATAAACAAATACAAGTTCGAATTCACATGTACGAAAAACTTGTTAAGTAAAATATTATAAAGGTTATAAAACTACGAAAATCTGTTTGGGATGCAGAAAATATGTGTGCAGCGAACATTCGAGAATAAAATAATTTGTAAAAAAATGCAGTGAAGCCGAATAAGCTTTATATTATTTATATATTTAGGAAAATGTGTATGTACGTGTATATAGGGTGTATATGAACGAAAGAAACTATATAACTACCATTCATTTTTTAACCTCTTTTTCAGTTTATAATTGAAATTATATACAAATAAATTTGTATCGTCGATTTATGGAAGTTGTTCATATACTAATTCATTCAGCAACAAATTAACTATCTACGTTTAATTGTGAAAACAATAATCTTCTTTTAAGGACCGGTCATTTTGACCGAGCGCGGTAAGAATAGATATGCATACAAAAAATGTCAGTAGGTTTAGTGTTAACTTTTGTTATAAAATCTTTTATAAATCGAAGTAAAACTTTTTCTCTATTATTCGATTATCTTCCCCTTCTCTTTTCGTCAGTCACATACGCTGCATTGTTCATACGAGATTTCAAGTAAAATATTGCGTGATTTCACGCAAAGAATTAACGCACATATGCTGTCAGATACGTGCAGATTTATATCTGCAATGACATAGCTTTGCATCGTCGCAATAGTTCTCAGTAATATATCAATTCTACCTTATACCTATATATATGAACATTGTAACGGCAGCCGCATTAATCACGACAATTAAAAGAATAACTTTCTTAACATGTGTAACTGCGTCAGGTGCTAATCTGTGATCGAGATCACGTAATTGTATTCACTCGTATTTGTGTCTCGATAATTTATATCAAAGAGCGTAAAGCTTCGGTTTCTCTGATTCTTAAATTAATCACAGTAAGTTACATTGAATAATTACATAACGGGATCGTGTTTTGGAATAATGATTAGAACTAGCGCAGGTTTTATCAAATTTTTATTTCATATACAGTGGCGAACATATAAGTAAGAAAAATCCTTATACCAAATGCAATTTCATTTAATTTATAATTATTACACGAAATAAAATTCTGAATGCTGTTCTATATTTGTAATACTTCAGAGTATACGAAATGAATGTTTAAATTTTGTATTATGGACGCAAAAAATGGAAATAAAATTTTCATAATAATTAGTTCTATTTACGATTGAGCATTTTATACATTTAACTATTTATACATTCTGTATAAGGTATTGAAGAAAACGGAACTAACATTTTAAGAATTTACAGTACGCACCAAAAGGAATACAAAAGTATTTCATCAATATTTTAAATTATTACTACTCTTGGTGAAAAATCCAGTCCTGTATCTACTGATAAGAATATTCGTTGAACTTTATTGATAAATAACTTAACCGGGGTACAGCAACGCGCAAAAAGTGTGTAATATATTCAGAAATATGCATATATGATTTATAATTTATGGATAGGAATATTCTATTGAAATACAAAGGGGACAAATCAAACATTTTGTGTGCAAAGTGTAATGTACTTTAGCGTGTTACTATAATTTCTTGTTAGTAGTAGTGACGTTTGCTCTGCGAAGATATACGAATGGTAGTAACGGGAGTAAGCTAACGTCTTCAGGAAATATATTTATTGCTTTTAGCGAGGGTAATAATCATAAAATACACTTTCAAGTAGCGTTGCTGTGAAGAAACAAAACCCTGTTAATATGATGATAAAAGTTCTTATTAGCGATATTTCAACTGGTAGGTCAGCCGATTTGAAGCACGAGTTGCTACATTCATTCAAGTTTATTAATATGCAAACACACGAAGATACTAATACCAATGATCCTCATTTAGATAGCGTTCTATTGCACAAGTACACCTCTAATCGCGATAATACCGTTTACAGATACCACCAGGAAGAGTGGCCCTGTCGCGATTTCCCATAAATGGCGTACCTTCAGGAGGAAACGAGTATCCGGTTATCCGTTCTAGTATACGAAGATAACCTGTTACGTCAACTTTAGTAAATGCAGTTCCTCCGTTATGTGTATCTTCAGGTCTAAAATGTTCACTTCTTATATAGGTATACGGTAGAAAATATATACAACACGACAAAATCTAAGTGAAAGTATTGCAAAATCCAATGATCAAACTTATTATAAATAGAGAGAAACCTAAGACATTTGTAAGTTACTGTTGCAATTTCATCTTACTATAGTTTGAATTCAATTTTTATATAATAGAATATTCTGTATATAAATACGATGTTTCTATAGTTATAAAAGAAGTTAACAAAAATAAAATATAATTAACCACTTTAATACTTGGACACTACAGTATTTTCGTGTTTGTTAATTTATCTGCGCAAATTAAGATATTTATTCAGTTGCTTCGTATTATGTTTAGAGATTATTTATTAAAAGTGACAGAAATGTAATCAATTTCTTCGTAATTCTAATTTATTATTATAATATATAATGTATAATAATGTATAATAAATTATAACTGAAATGATGATCAATTTTCACGTTACAAAAATACTAATTGTTCATGTGTCTAGCTTTTCCAACTATGCTAAATTAAACTAAAATTCGTAATATTCTGTTGCGTAATCTTTCTACTTAATGAGGCATACTTGAAATGATTTATATTAAATATCCAAATGTAGTAAAACTTCATTTTTCTTTTAATCGAATTTTCAATTTCTTTTTAAAAATGTATTGATATCTTGCGAACTCTGTGTTCCAACTCATCCCCTAACATAACGTGAGAAAGTATAAGACAAAAAACTTAAAATTACGATGATGCTTGCTATCTCGTTTCTCTTCTCCCCGGTGATTTATCCTTTTGCGACAATTTCTGAAAACATAGTCCCCTAATATGATTTCAAACATTTCAAACTTTATTCCTTGTTATATTAACACATACATATGAGAATTGAAATGTTGTGGATAGTTTCGCAGTTATGAGATGCACTGTATCACATCCTAATTGGCGCATTGTTCTGTTACAAGCGACAAGTAATTGCCAGTAAAAATATACTACTGGATAGTGATATTCGATTTGATATTCTTCACGACTGCAATTAAAATAGTTTTCTCTGATATTAATAAGTTGCATTTAAAATTCAATGTTTTCTCATGCTTTCACGACGTGGTTTCATATCAAACGGCTTTTAATCTATCACAAGATTCCTTGCAGCGCCCTGGAAAAATATAGATATACCGATCGATGACAAGTTTTTTAGTATATTAGTGCGGAAAGTGGAGCGGAAACGCGGAGAAGCGCATCTATGTTTAAAACTATACCGACGACTGCACTCTGTCATCCAGACTTCACGCAAGAGAGGACAATAGCTTTCCCTAGACGTTAATATAATTCATTATTAGACACATAATAAAAGACATCATACAGTGTCCTTTATTATTCCATCAATTTTTTATCCCCACCTCGCTGTTTATGAAACGCGAAAGCATCGTGGCAGCGATATTTTTGCGTAGTTTGGATATTCTTCCGTACTGTATCTGATACTTCTGTCTCATATGTAAATGGAAATCAGTCCATTACACGAGTAATTTCACTTGCACTTTATAACCGCCACAGTGAATTAGAATCCCGGCCCGACGTACAAAAGAAAATCGAATTACTACGCGAATAATTCTCCTTGCTACCAGTGTTATGCAATTTACAACTACGGAGACTTACGAAAGTATTTGAATATTTATTACAAAGAACTTTTATATATATATCTACATATATGTATATATTATGCATATCAAACGAAATTTTATTAACACTTAATGAGATATTGTTGACATGATTATTTTGGTAAAATTTGAAACCAATCTGAAAATTGATATATGTATATAGAAGATACAATATATTTACTGCAACATATATTTGATAAAAAATTAGTATACAGTCTGAATAGTTTGGCTGATACAAAAACAAGTGACAGGCATCGAAGGATGTAAGAACCAACTGATTTACTATATATATGTCGGGTTGGTGTTAGACTTGGGGGCGTGTAACGTATCTTCATTAGGACAAGCCATCGTTGTTGTTCAATGGAGATTATATTTGCAATTATATGTACAAATGTTGATTTAACAGAGTTTGACAATTATACGTGGTGATTAGACACTCTGGATGTTAAAGACAATGTTCTTAGGTTCAATAACGAATCCACGGTCAACGGGGAAAACTCTTTGTTCAATAGAATGTATTTTGAAACACAGAGTGACGTTAGCTGTGTCGCTCGGTTTCTTTCTGACTGACTGACAAGACGATGTGTGTAAACTCTCCAAGGTGATCACAAAAATAAAAGACTGATACGATCACATTTGTCAATTGCATATTGACCGGGGATATCAACAAAATTCCAGGCGCCGTTACTAGGCAGACCCGCGTGGAGCCGACATTGCTCCTGCCCAGGGCTTGTTTGTTGATACAGCGTGTGTCCCTCAATATCGGTACTTCTTCCGTTAGGTAAAAACGTTCATCCCGTGACCGTGACTACGTTCGGCGACCAGTCGTGTCACTTCGAGCCCAAGCCCACTGTCACAAATCTCGAGCAAACATAATCGGATCATATCGCAACAACTACTTCTAAGTTCTATTACTTAAGTACAGCTGTAATAAACAGTTTAGACCAAAGTATTGGGGATCCTCCCAAAATTCCAAGAGAAAGGCCCGATGTCTCCACATCTCCGACATGTAATTACAAGCCGAAAGTCGTGAAAAAGTGCAATTATCATTTATATATAACCGACATAAATCTATAAAATGTATTCTTTAAATGTTAATTAGAAACTTAGATAAAAAATGATAAAAAGTGATCATGTCTATCCTCGCGATTCCAACCAATTGCAACATTTTCCGACATCTTTTTTATACGTCATCCAGTAAACTCATCCTTCTATCTTCTCAAAAAGGTTCACATCGTTCGGCCCAATTTTTAAAAAGCTATTTTGTTTTAAAGAATCTTCGAATACTTTCGTGAGCCACTGTATTTTCTCTAAATATCTCGTAGCTTTGTTGCATATCTTTAGATTTGTCCAAAACAGTACAAATATAATCGCGATAATCCGATCTCATTACAGTACCAATGAAATTTCAAATGTTTCAAATAATACACAATATGTATACCTATTTACGAAATGCTTCTACAAGTGTTTAAATACTTTTGCGAGCTATTGTATACATCGTATATTGCGTATTCTAAACGATTATGGTTGATTAACATATACCAACAATTTATTACTACGTTTGAATAAAAAATGAAACATAACGAGCCTAAATTATATGTATAAGAGTGTTAATAAAGTTTATAAAAAAGAAACTGGTTTTAAGGATCGATAAATAGACGACTAAAAATAGTAACAGTCTACGATATTCGCATGGAGGGGGCAAGAAGTGGCACATATACATATGTAACTCATTTTTTATCATTATCTCGATAAATCTATAGTATATATACCACGGCTCACAAGAATTGCAATCATCGTATGCACTGTAGGTACGTACGGACGCCGGAAGTCCCGTTAGTCAACCTTAAGGTTTAAGGTTCGTTTCTCCGAGTGCTGTCTCGTGCTTGCACGTGTAAGCTGTTTCATAGATAATTATCGAGTTAGTTGATAAAATTCTGTCGCTATAAGTCGATTAGAGAGTTACGACCACGTTACGAAATTTAAGAACTATCCCAATAAATTAGGTGGAAATGTTGTTAGACTACTCATTATTGCTCCTTTTATCGTCAAGGATTGTCGGTATTTATGTATAGATAATTTTCAGTGAAAGTTGTATAAAACTCGAACTAGTTCCGATAATGTCTTCTAACATTAACTTGATAAGTCACAGGGAAATTCCTAACGAAAGCTCCTATTAAGCAAAGTCCTTTTAAGAATTAACAGATACTATCGAAATGAACAATTTCACGAAGTCCTGTTACTAACGAGATATTCGATATTATTGTGAATTATATCGATTTTGCGGCTAACTTTGATTGCGTTTGAGTGGCATTTAATATTTAATAAAAATAAAATTAATATGGATTATTTCATTTTTTCTTCAAATTTAAGAAATTTGTTAATGATAGAAAAACTTGATTCGATCGAGAATGACACAAAAGGCGATAGAGGATTTAAATCAAATATACTTCGAGAAGATCGTTTCTTAACCTGTTAAAGGACATTCCTTAAACAGAAACTTCTATAACTAAAATATTAAAAATTAACGAGAACAAATCAGTTTTGATTGGCTGTTTTTGAATAGAAAATCATTAAATAAAAATATTACTGCGTTTAAGAAATTAACAACCCGAATGACGAGTTACCTCGACCTCTCCGGATAACAAATTAAAGTCAAAGAGACAACAGTTTATGTGTTCAAGTGACTATAAGATTGCAAGAATTTCAATTAAAAAATATATTTACCGACAATTTTTAAAGCCATTTTATATAGCTAGAAACTTGGACCGACATGTCGGACACGATATGTACCTACATATGTACATATAAATATCGTGAGTTCCTTATAGCTTCGTGTGAAAGCGCCATTCCATTCGACTCCGTCTATATGCCACAACATACAGAAAGACGAGACTCTTGTTCACATGGGGGGTCACAGCTAGCCCTGAGGGAGCAGTCATTGACATTGAGAGAGAGGGAGGGAGAGAGACCGTCGAGAAACGTGACTAATATTGTGGCTACCTCTGTATGGAAGCTTTTCGTATTTTCTATTCACCGATAGCCACCTGTAGAATCGCTGATCACGAGGTCGATTTAAATTGAAAGATAATTTTCTTTTGTACGATATATGATGAATTTGTTCCTTTAGCTACATATCATGACTCAAATTTTTGCAGTTCATTATAGGTTAGAGATTTGAGTTTATATAACGTTTATGAAATAAAGTACTTTTGCTGGTGAAAAGTAAGATGGAATAGAAAGGTACGACTAAAGCATGCGAATCGTTATGGTAGTAACTGCAACATCAGGTAAATTATACGGTAGAGTAACACTAAAAGGTACACGCACATTATCTCAGCATTTGTTTAATTATACGCTCGTTAGCGTCAAATAGGTTTAACTGGTAAAAAAATGCAATTGCACCGTCTTTGGAACTTTGCGCAATATCCTAAAGAATATAATTGATACATTCGTTGCAAAAAAATTGTGGACATCATGGTTTCGTTATTATACTGTTGACGACAAAAGAAAGGGAAATAAAAGAATATTTCACAGATCTTTTGTTGATGAAAATTTTTAATTGTAATTCATCGACAGTTATGTATTTAAAGTATTTCGAATATTGGAACGGAGCCACGATTTGCTATGGTTTAATTTACTTGGTTGGTGTAGAAATTCTGGATAGTGCTAAAACAGGTTTCTTGCGAACGTCTTACTCTCGACGATTCAGTATTCGACAGTCGCTCTGCTGGCTCGTATTCGTCGAGGTTTATTGCCTCGAGCAGCGAAGAAAGTATAACGCAAATCCCTCTGATAAACCTTAAATGATCATGAGTTATAAAAATAAGCAAGTAACATTCTACCGTGCGATTCGTCCTCGATACACGTTCATCCAGGTATCTATTTCATAGTAGGATTCGATTATTTACGTAACAGTAATGAAGAATACGTGTGCCTGCACGATGTATAAATTTTACACGAAAATCTAATCTAATCCGTCAAACTGCACGCAGAAACACCTGACTAAATCACATTCCAATACGACGATTCAACAGCCTACCGACTACACAACCGATCAAATCAAACGATTCCTTGTTTAAGACGATCACTTTTAAGAACGCATTTCCAATTACACAAGTCATGCAACAACCTAACTAAAAGCTGAACAAAAACATTTCTGTCGGACTCCTAGAACAATTATTCGTTGATGATCGACCGGTCAGGTAAATTGCAATCCTCGGACAACGATCGATCGAAGATCGTAGTTTTTTGCATAAAAGCAGCGGGCTGACAAAACGAATTGTAAATGGTAAACCATGCGATGAGAGAACACTGTTGAACATTACCCTCGTTCCTCTTCGGCAGTCGGCGGTCCCTGTTGCGCGATGCGAAACACGTCCGTCGTCGACATGGTGCTCCGCTGGCCAGCACACTATTAACACACGATCACGGGTCACATATCGACGCCACTTTCCTCCAATTATCCAACGTCGAGGATATTTTCCTTGATTCGAATCCACGTAGCGATGCCGCGCACTCGGCGCGATCCACGTGTGAACGCGCGCTAGTCGTGCAAGCTAAGTACGTGTCCAGGTTGGCTGGCGCCCGTCAAGGCTAACACTGGTGTCGTGGTGTGCTGTGAGAATGGTGCGTGCTAAAGCCGATGTATGCAAGCCGGTAGCGCAACAGGTTGCGAGTCCACACAGATTTTCCACGATCCACGACCGGCTGGATCCGCCGTAGCTATCGATCGTTCACGGCGATCCAAAAGCAGTGAAGAGCAACGCACGACAGCGACCAACTCACTGCAGTCTCGTGTAGTGTCGCGGCGAAGCGGTCACGCCGCACCTCTACTTCTGTTGCCGTTCTGTTCTCTTCCTTCTACCTGTACACAGCCACGCACACCATCATTTTTCTTTTAGTTGTGTGTACCATAGACGCTCGTTTGTCCACGGACGAAACGCGTTCCTTCTATCTGCGCGCACGTACACGCCACCACACCATAGTTGGTGCTTTCGTAGAGATGCTATTAATCTCTATACATTTCTATCTTTCGGCTGTTTATGTATTTTCGTACATACGAGTTTCTCCTCTATTGCTTCGCCGCGCCGTGATCGTCTATTTAGGTACACGAACATTTATCTCTCGTTACGTTTCTGTGTGTGAACAGGTTCCACGCGATTGTATATATATGAATATGCCGCGTGACGTGGTCACGTTTGTGCTGCGCGATGAACACACGTGTCTTTTGCGTACGCACGCGTCTCAGGTAGATGGTATTTCTTTCATTTGCATACTGTCGTAAGCGTATATTATCGACATTAGTGTTTACGTATTCGTGCCTGTCTGCACATTGCTTTCTTTGGCTTAGAAAAAAGCACGCAAAGGAACTTTTTCTTTTCGCTATGTCACCGATGCAAGTTTGATCCTTTGCTTGCTATGATTATGTTGGTGTGTTCCTTTCAGACATACATATACACACTGACATTTTTGGGTACAGGTCCCTTGCGATCGTGACTGTCCAGATGCATTTCCGTTTACCTGTTGTTAAGGACACACACCGATATCTGGTTTCCATCTGTGTAACAGTTCACGTCTACAAGCAGAAACATTACGTTCCATTCGTGAAGCGATCGCACATACACGAAGGATCTCGCTATATGCGCAGAAATAACATTTCTTTAAACTGTGTGTGAGAAAGGCACTATAAGAACGGTTTCCTCTTGCCGTGCATCGGTTCTTATACGTCGATATTTATCCTGGCCGGTTCGTGTATAAACGTATATGAATACGTTTCCATTACCCGTGCACACATACGGTAAAAACTTGCTTATTATGTGCGTATACATGAGTACCATTATATATGTACATGTTAGTACGCAACTCAGCTATTCGAATACGGAGTTCTTTCGGAGCAGTCGCGTTACGATCTTCACCATATGAACTGAACTTGGAAGATCTTGTATTATTCTGTGCAACATTAATAATGCATGTATTTTGTACGGTTTGTATGTCTCGAAAGAGAAAAACATATAATATATTTGTTTATACGATGAAGGTATTATTTGTGTAATTTCTATTACCATAATTGTTAATATAAATCTCTCTTTACGGCAGTTGTGCCTTTTACTTTTGCCTGTTCTGAATATCCCTCTACACTGTTTAATACTATTTTATTTATTAATACATTTATGAATTTTAGTATTCTTTACATTTTTTTCCAAAATATTTGAAAGTTTAATGTAAATTATATTGTACTATATAATGTATATTATTATTAATAAATGGCGTTTTTACTAAATGCTCTGAATATAGTAAATCTATAATTGAATATTAATTTTTTATGTATCCTTCAAATTAATATCTTTATCGAAAGAGAATTTGCCGATTCCATGATTTTTGAAGATATTCGTTTCGTACAATTTTATTTTTTTCGGTTCTGATTTCATTCACTTAAATTATCGTATTGTGAATAATTCTTCTTCCAACTGGAATTTCACTCTCTAGGTCCTTAATCGCAAATCGATTTATTGCAATTACCAGTATAGAGAGAAACCGATTTCCTACGGATCGAGCTGAAAATTTGAAAGGACGAATTGTTACCTGAAGGCGCATGGTGCGTGGTACGTATACACATATGCCTCGCGCATGCGCAGTTCGCAAATGCAAAACTAAATATTAATATTCTTGCTATATCATACATTTTTACAAATTCTAAACAAATTAGTATAATCTATTCATAATATTGGCAATCAATTGTATCGTTAAATCAATGATATAATACAAGTAGAATATTTGTATAAAATTTAAATATTCTACTTGTACTATAATATTTTTGAAGGAGTACAATATTTGAATAATTATAGTAAATACTTAAATAGAAAACGCAAATATTTGAAGAAAGTATAGATCGTCTAGCAGCGTGTTTTCTATTCAGAGCTTCTTGTTCAGTTCATTTAAGCTGTTTTCAATAACTAAACGGTATTAACGAATTTACTTTATATTTTTTGGCGTCGATAATAGTTCGAAAGATATATATTTTTCAAGGCAAGGATTTGTAGATTTTCTTTTTACTAAAGTACAAATAATAACTTTTTCAGTTTTAATAATAGTGTCGCATATAAAAATGTATTATTTATAGCAAAAATATATTATTATAAAATTACATTCTTCAATTACTGTAAAATTAATAAAAAAATGCTTAGAATATTTCTAATTATTGTAATATACGTAAGATGAAGTATAACTTGCAAGAAAAAATATTAGTACTGTTGTAAGTTATGTCTTAAAATTAAATAAATAAAATATGTTTCTATATGTGTATAATTTCGGTCAATACATTTCTATATGTGACTCACGTGCACACTCCGGATGGAAGTGTACAGTCACGTAAAATGCATTTCATCGTCATTGCTAGCGCAGCAGCTTTGAAAGACAGTATGACGACAGTGTTTAGCAAGTACAGATAAAAATAAACATTGCACATAAAAATTGCATTATACCACACTCCTATATTTATAAAAGAAATAAGAGCGCTAATTTTAGTCAGTGTGAGCATGCAAAGAGTAAAAGAGACAAAACGATGAATAATTATTAGCACGTTTGATACTATTAACAGAAGTTTAATAAAATTAAAGGATATTATGTTAAGGTTAATTACAATAGGGATGGTTGTGTTTTTATATTTCGTTTTTGCAATTTCTTATTCTCGAAAATTTTTAGTAAACATACTAGTAAATATCTATAAATATGAGTAATTTATTTCTTGTAATATTCTTATTGAGTTATGATGTAAACCTAAAAAAGCCTGATGAGGAAATTGTGAAATATAAAATATGATTATATATAAAAATTGTAGAGTCTCCATTCTTCTTTCTTCCAGTAATTGCGAATGTAGAGTGCATAAAAATTTGGTACATTCACGTGAACGAATAAACAGAACACGACTTGTTCGATTTTCCTACAACGTTACACTTTACACACCTTTAACTTCATATTTGCATATCACATTATTCAGGATATATTTATCCAAATTAATTTCAGCAAAAAGTTTTCGTGGATACTTCATATTGAATCAATTCAGTCACATAAATGTTATCATGTTTTTCATACACCCTGAGTGGAGTTATTAAATTATGAATACTCGATGTGTATCATATTTACATTTTATATCCCATGGACGTCATAATATACAAGACGAATACATTAATAACAAATGATCGAACTAAATAAAGAACAATACAAATTATTATCATTGACGACTTGTAATCTACTACTTATATAAAGTGAATTTTTTTATAGCATTAAATAATACTATAATGTATCCGTTGTAACATTTTCACAAATGAATGAAAAGTTGAAATCAATTTTAAGAAAAAAAAGTTAATTTTTCAAACAATTCCGTCTAATACAGAATATCTGGTCATATAATATCATTTGTTGTGATATAATGAAATTTTTGTACATATAAATAAAAGCCACGAATAGATTTTTTTCTACCATCCAATATCGTACATATATTATAAATAAATGAGGCATTCTCCGAGTGTGTATTGTTTAATCCATTATTTGGTATTACTTAATGATAGTAAACTGATTATTAATATTGCGCTGACATATATATCTATATCTATATATATATATAATATATATATAAATAAAATAATGATATTATATAATATTATATAATATATTATAATATTATAATATTATATAATATATAATATTAATAAAAATATTATATATATATATATATATAAATCGGAATTAATAAAGTTTATGGCATCATAGAAAAATTCATATTACAAAAACAATATAGAAAAAAATTGGAAATAAATGTTATTTCACGTTATGATCAGCTATTCAGCTTAATATCTTTGATAAAAATTTCACCTTACAATTTTATCTTTTACACACAAACATTTTCTCGCCGTTTATTCTTATCGGCACTTGTACAACATTGACTTTCATATATTAGTAAGACTAAAGTGACTTGCAATGAGAAACTTATGTTTTAGAAATTTGTCTTCTTACAATAATCTTACAAATTACAGTTGGACCAAGTGTACGTCGCGATATAACATCCATTATGCGATTATCTATTGAAAACCGGAAATTATAACTACATGGCCCGTTAAACTATTTCGATGGCAATGAACGTAAAATATTGTCGTATCACTTACTTAGAGTGTTTTGTTAAATCAAAAGGAATGTAATATGTTATATTTTCTGATTTCCAAACGAAACATACGCTAAATCATTTCATATATGGTTTTGTTCGTAGCATACTTAAAATCAGCGATTAACAAATTCCACATATTAATATGACTACTGTAATGTCACTCAAGATGCAAAATATGATTGTTAGTGCAGCAACAAACTATTTACCAAAATTGAAAAAGAAAGTGAATAAAGAAACAAAGGTATATAAAAGCGCCACAATTTCATCCGCATTACGTATGAAATACAGATGAAATATTTTGCCTTAGTATAGTGTAACAATTATATTATACGTTGTTAGATAGATATACTTTGTGCACACATGACACCAATACATAATGTCGAATTTTTATAACAATATGTAAGCAGAAGTTGTATTCTGCAGAAGAATATTTATACTTTACCTTTACATTTATATTTTGTATTTCAAATCATCTTGTAGCTTTAAAACAGCAATATTTATTTAATTGTCAATTATTGGTACGATATATGCAAACTTTTCACAGTAATTCATAAAAATATATGAAAAAGTAAGAAATATTAATCTAAACTTCATTTAACACATTGTATGACTTAAATGTTGTCTTTTTTTAAAGCATTGTGTCATGCGATTGTATATTTCAGATAAAAATATGAGGTACGTGTATATCATAAAATTGACATTTGTTATCCAACAATACGAATGTAATGTATGTATAGTACAAATGGAAATTGTCTTACATTTCATACAATAATTTCATTAGACCAAGCTTTTATTTAAAGTTGAACTTATTCGGGCCATGTAAATATATCACAACTATGTACGTTCATACATACATGTAGATTCAACAAACACACAAATTATTTGTGAACGATACATACACTAATCATTCTCACACTTTGCTGCTCAATGTACTCATCACTCTGTTTACAATTCATTCTCTACTTTGACACCTGATTTTAATTTTTTAACTAGTTTTAAATAACAAATTCTTAATTAAGAAACGAATTTTAAATGAGAACAATTCCAATTAGTTCTAATGAAATCAATAATCTGTCACATAGTGAAAACATGCTATCTAAACTACTTTTTTTGCAAGAAATATGAAATGCTGATCAAATAAAAGAATCTATGTCAGGTGTCAGGAACAGTTACTTAATTATCGTGATTCAGCTTTCGTTTTAGGAGGCCTGAAAGCTTTTAATTTTTTTGCTTTCTTTTGTTTTGTGGCACTAGCACCAGACTGAAAAGCTTTCCAACTATCAACTCTTGATTGTCGAGATTCTTCAAAATTTTTTTGCCACTCACGTTCTAATGCAGCTTGTGCTTCTGCAGATAGCTCTTCTTCCCGTTTCCTTTTACGTTGTTCTGCATCTCTAGTAGCTAATTCCCTTCTACAGAAAAAAAAATCACGAACTTTTATTTACAGATAATAGGATCAATTTTATAAACTATATTATTATTATTCAAATTAACCTTCTTCTCTCCATGTCAGCAAAGAGTTTCATTGTCATAACCCAAACTGCATGTCTATAACCTTCTTCTGTTTCCTCTTCAAGTATATTTGCACTTTCTGTTTTTCCCTCTTTTTTCAGTTTTTTCTTCTTTTCTACAATCTAACAAATTTTTCAACATTTATAAATGTATTGCTCATATATTCTTATAAATGAGAAGGATTTATTTGTTTATTATTCATACCATATGATCCGTTCTAGCTTTTGCTTCTTCTATAACATCCATGCATTTAGCTCTAGTTTCTTCGTTTTCCAATGTTTTCCATGCTTTGTTAACAACTATAATGAAAGAAACAATTTTGAAAATTTATCAGTTCTTAAAGTGAAAATTAATACATACTTTCAAATGCTTGTTGTGCACGTTCTGCGTCATCTTGGTTTTTATCAGGATGCACAAGAATTGACATCTACATAATAAAAATAATTTAATAACGTATATTTTAAAATTTACACATTATATTAAAGACGAAAAAGATGTTAACTTACACGTCGATATTTCTTTTTTATTTCATCTATAGACGTGGATGGATCAATTTGTAATACTTCAAAAGGGTTTAAATTAAAATACGACGAGCCAGGTCGAAGTAGTCTGTCAATTTGTTGTTTGGGAGTTAATACCGAATCTCTTTTTTCTATTTCTTTCACCTGAAGAAAAATAAAATTTCGTACAATGCAAAACAACTATTTGTTTAGGGCGCGAACACAGTTGTATAGGTTAGGCTTATTTATAACTCAAAAGTTTACTGAGAAAGCAATTTACTTTATAATGTTTTAAAAAATGTTAGGTATCACTTATCAAATAACGGAGAACTATTGGTAAATTGTACTTTAAATTCGATTTATTATTGTTGTTTAATGCATACATAGTGACGTTTGTTAACCCTTAAAACAAGGTACAAGTATTTACAGTTATATAACCAAGAATTGTATCAAAAACTGGTTTTTACACAGATAGATGTTCTAATGATATGATGTCATTCGAGATTTACATACTTCGGAATAAAATTCATTGAATTCGTCCTCCTTCTTGGTTGGACTATCACTGGATATATTCGAGTTGGTAGCAGCCATCTTGATTGTTACTAACTTCCATGCTATTAGTGGTGCCGCCTGTGAAAAATTGATATGTATTTCGGATGGACTAATCTGCGACCCGCTTATTTAGAGAAACTGAGACAATGTGACTTATGTATTATTGCATTCATATGCGATAATCTTATCGCTAAAGTTCTTTCAATGCATAACACAACTTATTAATAAATTAAATTATTAAAATCAAGTAAAAAAAATTTTATAGATAATTTTGTCTAATTTTGTACTTATACAATATAAAAGTTTAATAAATTTACATGTATATTTTATAATTAGGTTACGAATATTACTACTAGATATTTTACATTTAATTTTCTCATAAGTGCAGAAAAATCCACATTCCAATTGTTTCGGTGATTATGAAAGTGGATAAGTCAAATATCTAAAACAATTGGATTTATCACTTATTTTAAGTTGCATAGTACTTTTCAAAGTAGTAGAAATCTAACCATATTACATATTATATTGAAACAGGTGAATCGAGTTGGATATTCTGTCATTAAACAGAACTCAATTCATGAGCCAGACGCAAAACTTTAAATATCTCGAAATGAGACATAGGACATTTGCATAATCACCGACTCAGTTATATATAATATGGAATATGTGTTAGCTTGTCCCAAAAGTTTCTTTTGTTTTATAAGGAAATAATACCAGTACAACATCTTTTGCTTTATATTACTTTGTTAAATTATGTATGATTATAATAATAGAAATAGAACAAAATGGATCATACAAAACATGGACAAAACAAAAAGTGTTGTGCATCTATTATTTCTTTATAAAACGAAAGAAACTTCTGGGACAACCTAATAACAGAGAATGAAATTTCAGAAAATGGATTCGGAAAATCGAGTAAAGAAGTCATTTAAAATTTTATAGTATTTTATTAACAAAGCTTAACAACCAATAAACAAGTGAAGTTTTATAGCGGTAACAAAGATGTATTACAGGGAAATTAAAATCGTACATTTAATATATACTATAGCATAAAATTCTGTTCAAATCAATGGATTAAGATCGTTTTTAAAACTACTTGTACACGTAACTACTCGCTATTTTCCACCAGGAAACACAGAACGCATAAATAGGAAGGTGTAAACACTAGTACAACACTATAACATCTAGCATACATTACATTTTAACTAATCTAGCATGATATCTATTAGTTAGTCGTGTACTAGTGAACACCAGTTCATACATAAATGCATTTTCTTTAAATGTTATCTATGAGGGCCAGTCCGTTTAAGGAACGCTATTACAAACGCACACAGTTTCCTTGTAACATTTTACTTGCTTATTAACATACGTCACATTCATCGGATATCTAGTTACATGAATTGCAAACTAATAGTTTTACTTACACACATCAACATTATGCGATTCGTCGGCTATTCTCGTTTTTTCTAACTCTACCTTTTTTCAAGAATCTTAACGTCCTTTACAGTGCTAAAAGTTTTTTTTTTTGAAAAAGTAATATATATATATTAATGTATATAATTTAAATGTATATAAATATATATACATTTGTATTAAATGCCATTAATAACTATAATTTTTATTAATAAATATATATATATATATATATATATATGTATATCAATATATTAGAAATAATATATCAAAATTTGACACGCAAAGATTTAATGCAAAATTGTATTTAAATGAAAAGATTTTTGACTATTTTTTTGTAATATTTTATATTCTGTACATTAAAATTTAACAACGATTAGCAGCATTATAATTTGACGTTAAGATTCTGTTTTTTTTTAACGAAGCGGTTATTAAAACATCAAAAACTTTAGTTCTCAACACGAAACAGTCAGGACATCGACGTTTTTCTTCAACGAGGAGTAGTATATATATTGTTTGCATTAAACGCATCATTCATGCATATATCGATAATGAACGTTGATTTTCTTCATTCTTTAAACATAATTTGTGTACAGTCAAATACTTCATATTCATATATTATGATTAGACGTAAAAAAATCTTAATAGAAATGAAAGCCAGTGTTAAATAAGAACAAATGCGTGTGTGTATAAATTTATCAAGTACATGACATAATCTACAATTGATCAACGTGAGCATTGTACTCTAACTGTACTTCAATAAATTACCATACACATAATAATGGAACTGATAAAAATCTAAACGATATCATACATGATTACAGTATAGTTATACACTATGCATTCCTAAATAATTCCACTTTGCAATTCTACCGTAACGAACATACAAACATCACAATAGCTTATCTCCCTTTTTCATGTTACCACAAGTGATTATATGTATATCATAAATTCTACACGGACTAGCGATTAATGGTATCAATGATCGAAGTTCGAGAAACATTTTTGAATTGCTTGCGACGTTGAAACGTGCGCGCATAATAAACCTCACATATTGATCTGAAAATCTATATTTCGATAACTATTGACTGCAAAGATTGCACGATATAAATCATAACAGACGACCTATGTGTACGATCTTATATGTATAATGTGTTCTCTCAGTCGATCTAGCCTGGTGATTAGTCTGTTCATTAAATCGCACATTTTACAATGAAGTACACAATGCTAGCTGTACTAATAATACCTTGACATCTCTTGCTCTATGCTAGTATGTATTCTAATAGCGCGTAAAACGAATTATTTTGTTTAGGGCAACTTATCAAATTATATCATACGATATAATTGTGAGTAAAAGGACGAAAATGATCACGTGCTAATGATTATGAAATTAGAAAATACTACATCTTCAAATTCTTTGCGACTCCTTTTTGTTTTTTCAGATGGACTGTGACCCCACAATTTCGTTCAGAATACGAAAGTATTTAAAGACATTCATACAATCGGATCTAAAACGTGCGAAATAATTCAATTCGCAGCATCGTACATTATATCAGAAAATATCACGAAGATATTAGAATTCTTTTATAGGGACATACGATGATCGTTCAATATTGAACGTTCAGCAGCGAATCGTTTGCTTGTGAACGTTTGCATCGTTTCACAGCTTGTACGCTAAACGAATAGTGTCAGTGAAGGTCCTCCTCAAGATTTTCGCTAACTTCCTTATGAAGTTCCTGTCAAAATATATATTTTTATATATTTATTTTTTTTATCCGTAAAAATTTACGTCTATGTAACTTATCGATATGCACCCAAAAGCTTATCGTAATAAAGCGAATATGTGTACATATTCTCTATCCACTTACAGAAATACATCGTTTAGATGCGTACATGAAACGTGCGTCATACAGCGTACGATTACTGGTTATAGACATACAGATTGGTCGAATTTTCATTGATAGACTCCATAAACATACACTTATCAAGAACGCGAGATAAAGTTTCGAAAATTGAATTCTTACTCAAAGCCATAAATTTCACTTGCCATTCGATTATTGTACACTTATGTATATTGAATCAGTGGATAATGGTCCTTTGATTTCGTAATTGATCTTCATGTACCTTATTGATCTTAAACTTGCCGATATTTTTTTTTTTAAATAAACTTAGTATTTTTACAATATGACATGTGCTGAACATTTTCAATCATTACGTGCCGATTTGTATAAAAACATGTACATACGTAGATTGAAGCAAATCTAGCTATTACAGTAGGAGGGATAAAGATTAAAAAGTGCCTCTTTGTATATTTATCGTGTTTTATACGTATAGAAATATCGTATCTTTAAAGGTTCAAAGACCTCTCTTAATAACATTCCATGAGAAACCAAAGCACCATTGAATGTTATACATTTTTATAGGACATTAACACAGTTATTACGTCTACCATGTACACACTCTTAAACACATTAGATAGATCTCTCGTATCAGACATCCGTATGTGTATGTTCATTGTAATTATACTTATATCATTGATAGTTTTTTTCGCTGGAGCGAGTCCCGGTTTTCACACACTTCAATAACTTATTTTCAATATCTTCTTCGATAAATAACGAATTTTGCTAAATATCTTCATTACTGAAAATAGTTTTAATTACTGAAATTAAAATAGATTTGACTTTATATACAACAAATAATTTAATTTATATGCATTATGCATAGGTAGAAGTTTCTGTTTTATATGGTCATAACAAATTTTTACGCACAATTAACGATCAGTCCAGCAAAATAAAACTACGTCAACATTATTACATACAATACGCTATATAAAAATCTTACAGTAACACTCGCAAATATATATGTATACGCCATTGCATAAAGTCATATTCACACTTACGCACACGTATAAACTTTCAAAATCTATTTGGCACTCTCCTAGTTTCATCAAAAAGGCGAGCACACTTGCTATATTCATCAATTCAAAGACATTGCATCGAGTATAGCTTTACTCCTTCGCTACGTGTAGTTCTGCTTTATACTATACCTTAAGTTCTTCTTAATATTATGCAATCATTGGTCTAAGAAGGTATATTGTTTTACATAAAAGATATGAATTATGTCGCGACTAAATTATCTCAAGGTAATCGTAGATGCATCTGGATATACATATTAATTATAAATATAATTTAATATACACAGTAATTATAAATATAATTTAACCAGTCAACGTTTCAGAAACAAAGTTTAATAATGAATTTGTATAGACTATGTAACGTGTACATTTCGTGGTGATTCTTCAGTTAACTTTGGTCTTTATATTAACGTTAAGAATATAATATAGTCAATTAACATTTCATAAATAATGTTCGCGATTTTTTCTAAATTTTGATCTTTAAGTATTCAGATTCTTTTTTGATTTATAGCACAAGTAAATATTTGATTATGTGGTAATGTATTTGCAAGAATAACCAAATAATTGAAAGAAAAGGTTAGGTATATATGCTAGATAACGAAATTAGGAAATATTAACGGAAAATAAATTGGAAATTATTAAGCTGCGGCGTAGTTTTTAGTGTCGAAATTTCTTCAAATATTGTTCGTTTCTTTATACATATACATAGATCATAGAAGAAGATAAATATCTACGACAAAAGCACTATTCTACACAGTCAATAGCTACAGTATGTATGTATTCCTCTCTTACGTAGATTTGCTGAATGCAGACAAATAAATTTCAATCCGTCTTGTTCATAATTTTATATGATATAATCTTGCGCATGATTGATATTTGACATAATTTTTGAAATTTCCATTTCCAATATACCTTAATATTAATATTTGTGTAAATTTCATTCGAAGCTTCTCAAGTTTGATTCATTGCAAAATTTCTTGTATATTTCAGCGAGAAAAGTATATTACAATGCAAAATTGTCACGAAATTTGTAAAAATTAAAGTACTGTTCGTGTAAGCTCATTATTTAGGGTTGCTTAAATTTAATTTTGTACGTGTTACTTTTGATATCAATAAACTGAAGGCGACCGGTGTGATAGAAAAGAACAACGTTCGAAAAATATTTTATTCCCTGGAAAATTTGATTCGCATAAGTATCGTAAGTTCCATTTTGTTTTGAGATATGAATCAATTTAAAGAGGAATGCGCATTACGAGATCATAAATTACCTTTTATATTATATTAATTATCAAGTATGTCATTTGACCACTTAATTATCATTTTAGCTTCTGTATATGCCTGTACCCAGCATTTCTCTGAACTGATCCGTTATTTTCTTTGTTTGTAACAGGCTTTTGATTGGAATATAAGAATCATTTTAAACATACAAGGGAAGAGGTTATGGGTCACTAGGCATCGACATACATTGAAAAGGATCCACGTTTTGATAATAGATCGTCTTGTCGTCTCAATGTCTGTCGTGCATTACATATACGTGCATTTTGATTTCGAGCTGTCAGCCACTGGTTTTTTTCTTACACATTACTTACGTAGTAGATGATTCATATTTTTGTTTCTTTTACGACTAGATTTTAACGGTTTAAACGCTCAGTATAGATTTTTCCAAGGCTGTTATGTGTTCCACTTGAAATGTAAATCAATATCACAATAATGTATATTAAAATAAATATTCCATTCCGAGAAGTACTTATTTTAAATATTATGCAAACTATGATTATTTATATATATGAAATATTGCAGATATTTGTCAGAGATTTTTGATAAATTTACGTAATTGAAATTTTGATATCAAATTATGATATAGTCCGCGAATTTTTCTCGTAAAAGGACGTTTACAGAGATTCGTTTGATTATATAGTTTATAATTTATACATTTAAATCGTAAGTTCGCCATAATTCATTATTAGATTTTTAAATATTAAGATAACGTAGCAAAACTTTTTATAGTTTATATATCCGTATTATATTAGTTTTTGCTATCATTTCATGCACCGTTGCTTATTCTAATAGCGCGATAGACGAATCATCGATAAATCGATTAATTATATTCCACGATCAATTTAAGCTTTCATAAGCTTTCATGAAGCAAGCAAATGAGAAATAAACGACGTTATAGAATTTATGGTATTTTATTAGCTATGTACGCTGCAACTTCTCAGTTTTTAAAATTTAAAAAATCGGGAGTCTATTCATTTTTTTTAAATTTATTAAAATTTATTTTTTAATTAAAAATTGAAAAATTTGGTGGAAAGTTAATCTTTTCAGCCCAATTAATTCACATAATGTTTGAGTCAAGTTATGTTAATACGCGAACTCGAATATTTTTCATGAATTATAGCGAATACGATATTTTATTGATTTAACAGTTTTTATCAAAACTATAGTGCATCATATAATTATGTTAGTAGATAAACATATCTTGCTTACATACATACATATGTACTTCGCTAACAAAGAAATATAAGATGAATCGACGTTACGTAGAACAATGGATAATTGTATAATTTCTGAAAATGTAGAGGTTGACTAAAGTGAAATATTTTATTTCAGTTTGTTGTAAAAGTACGCACGTGTGTCTGTTTATATCATGTAGGTGCTTTTATAATTATATCGTATATATGTAAATGTGATAATGATGAGATATGTTTATGTGAAATTTCTTAAAGAATACATCCTCTCCTTTCTGCATTATTATACGATAACGTCAATGTGTATGATCTGTGATTAGCATTGTTTCAACCAATATATACAAAGCAGTAATTCCGTTTTAATTGGAGTCGAATGTGAATACAGCACATACATCTTGTAGTTTTTCAACTGAAGATGAAAAGATGTTCGTACAGGATATTATAAGTGAACTGCTTTCTGCACGAAGTAAAGATATTGATAGCAATTTTTCCACTTTCACTAGACGGAAAAAATATGTTTTTATATGTTCGAGATAAATAAATTTTAACTCTGTTAGGCATTTTTTTTTTAGGAGTTTAAGAAATATTTTATGTGTATAATGTTACATATCTAAATCATTGTTAAACAACGCATAGATACAAAGGTATAGAATCATTTGTTTTATAAAAGAGAAAAGATTATTCCTGCAGAATTTGAAATTTTACGAAAGAAAAAGACGAGAAGAAATTTGAGAATCATGACAGAAGTGAAAGACAAGTCTTTTGTATTGAACTTTTAATAACTTATTCTTTTTCAAATGACTTGCAGTATGAGATTTAAAAAATCGCTATTTAAACTTAAGTGTGTTAAATATGCACGAATAAAGCGAAATCAAGTTTGTTAATATCTATTGAGGCTACAAAATTACTTGATAAATTAGTGCAAATTAATATCTCGCACTATAATATATCCTCCTATAGTACCGCTAATAATTTTATAGTTGGTACGATATTAAACTTCAATAAACTCTATAGAAATAATTATAACATAAAATAATGGATACAATAAATTTTTCTCTGTGTAGCATCATCATGTTATACATCCTGTATTACATCAGCTAAGGTTACACCATCGCGTACGACAACGATTATTAATGAGTTAATGATGTTATACCTAAATATCTAGTTCCCACCGTAGTCGAAGCAAAAATGTTTCTGTATTACGAAAAACAGTGTCATCATTCGCAAAGCGATATTTGACGCAGAATAAATATATTATCTTACTAAATTGCTACCGTTTGTCCTGTTCGTAGGTAAAGAGAGGTCTTCTTTAATCCACAATACTTAATGACGGCATCACGTATTACGACCATCGAGTAGCAGAAAGCAGAGTGTTGCGTTTCACACTTAATCACTTAAATTATTTTTTTATTTTGATAAGCACATGCACGCGCATACGATATAATTTGTATACAAAGATACACAACACTCGACGATGGGGACACATTTCATAAATCTAACATTTCTTAGGATTTTCTCCATTATGAACTGCCTTAACAGAAATTTTACACCACGTTTACACAACGTTTACGTGTGAAACGTACTGGTGTAATTTTTGTATTTTGTGTTTCAACGTGCAAGCGGCTATTCTGATCGTAATCAGAAGTTAAGATGATCAATTTTATTTCTTCCCTATGTTGGAATTGGTTGTTCTTGCAGTACTTGGTGCTACTGTCGAAATATATCTTTTTTCATTTTGATGAATTTTCACATTAAAGAATCTTTTTGATAATTATTTTATTTTTCAGATCGAAAAGATGAAATTTTAGAATCACAACAAGGACATAATTTTACATAATTCCATTTTTGGTGAATTATCCTTTTCTCTCTTGAAATACTAACAAGTTATTTTATAATTCTAAAAATTATTTATTCAATAAAAATGCAATAAAAATTAATTTCTGCATTTGTATTGTTATTTATTGTCACCAAGTAGCAGATATCTCGTGATATCATAAAATACCACGAAAAATACTATACTAAAAGCATCATTCCAACATACGGAGAATCTACAAAGGAACGTTCCTTTAATTATATATTTTTTAATAATATCTATCTTCTGTTCCTTTTTCCCTCACAACTCAATGTCATATTTCCTTACTTTACATTCACGCATATTTTCTTCGGGCATTCAATTAACAAACATGATTCCAATTAGCGTACACACAAGGTGATGTATGGTTTCTTGTGAATATGTACCGGCTGAATATCATCAGACGAAACGTGCTATAAACACAGATATGTAGATTTTTATAGAGACCGTAAGTGTGAAATAAAACAGAATTTGCGGTACTCAGTCACCATGAATGGAGAAGTGAAAGTCTTGCTCAGGCTCGTTTCTGGTACACCCCCTTCACCAACGTCCACGCTAAGATCCTTTTTACAAGGTCATACGTGGCGAGCGGTGGAGGGGGTCTGGCCGCTATGCTTGGTCCACCTCGTGACAAACTTCCATATAGTCTGGATTATGCATTATATCCTTTATCATGTCCTTTAGGATCGGATAACGGGGAAAGATTGGATACACTTTTGAGCTATTGTATTCCTCCTGTGGGAGACAGAGCATTAGTATTATTAACATAAGTGTAGTAAGAGTGTGTGCCTTGGTGACGTCAAAGCTAAATGAGTAAAGGAGTGGGAAAAGGATGCGAGGGTTGAGGGTCAGCAATTTTTGACTTGAGAAGTCAGAAGCTGGGAGCCCAGTGTTAGGGTAAGACGTATGAAGATATTGTAGTCAAATAAACCATGCTTTGCTCTAGACCATATTTTGATACTACATAAGGTAGGTCTTCATCATGGTCTATGACAAAATAGTGAGTAATTGCAAATTGGTAAATGAAAAAATTAAAAAACAAAAACAATTTCTGTCCACGTTTGTTTTTCTCCATGACAGCGAAAGATTGATCTAACATCTTTAATCTCTGTTCAATACAATTTAATTTTTTAAACAAAATATTCATAATTATATAATAATATGTAAAATATACACAATTCCTGAGTGAGTGTATTTATAATCATATCGCAGAAAAACTATACCTATTTAATTAAATCATAAAACCCTCGTGACAAAGGTTTTTATGGAACTGGTTAATTTTCATTTGATAGTTAAAGTATAGATTATTTTTTATAACATTAATTCCACCCTGTTGTGAGTTTGCGTTATTATCTAAGAAGTAAAAAAATTTACAAGTATTGTTTTTATTATCAACCCTCTTAATTGTATTGGATCTGTCATTTGCTTGGTAAGGAAAAGTTCGATAATTTCGATTTGGAAAGAATTAATGAACATTGTGATTATATTTTTATATTTAGAATAATTATTAGATTATTATCAATGTTATCACATTGAATATTTTATTTTATCTTATAAAGTGAAAAGGCAAATAAAGAGGCTCTTTACCACTATGTGATAACTAAATTTATATAAGAAATTTATATAAGAAATCTTTCATATAGTTAATAATATTGTGGATGTTTATGCATTTAGAATTAGTGTAAATATATTAAAAATTGAACAAGGATAGGTACATGAGATTGCTAGTGACCTTCAAAAGCAACATTAAAACGAGAAAAACAAAAAGTAGACGTTTAATTGTATTTGTAAATTATGATATACTTGGATACAAATATGCAATTGTTTTATTCTAAAAATTATGTTACACATTTTTCTAGAAGCTATAGACTAATAAGATGTAGATTAGAATTTGTTTCAAGCAATACGTTAAGAAACTGTCTGTCTAAGAAAAGCAACGCGAAGAAATCTTGATCAATCAGTGCCGGGAACTATTATTTCTTTACGAACTTTGTCAGGTTTGAAGTGAGCATTGTGGATAATGATAAATCTATATGGGCAGCGCAGCGCTAAGTTATTCTTACTTTATTCACCTCGGTCGTACCATTTCTTCTTAAATGAAGTATCGGTATTGTGGGTACGGCATATAAAAATCTCTGACCGGCATTTTTGCATTTATAAGACAACGTGAAGAAACGTTTTTGACTTTGAACAATAGCTCCGTTAACGCAAACAAATTTTCATAATTTTACAAACAGTCATTTCTTTTCTCTATTGAATAACTTCTTCTATAGTTACTCTGTCTGGATAATGAAGGACGAGGAAATAAAGTGGGATTTACATATAAGATATGTATATATGTGTATTTGCATGACGAAAACATAAGGAAGGTTCTCAAGCGAGCATGTTTTCGAACATATTTTTCAGAAATTATTTATCAACTTATTCAGTTTCGATACATGTAAAAGAAAGAAAAAATGACATGTGAAACAAAGAATAATTTGGTTTACTTATTTTATAAATACCTTTAAGTCTCGAATGAGATTTCTCAGCCCCGTGTACTTTTTCAATAATCTGTACAGGTCGTTAGTCATTTGAGTGTTCTCTGCTTCAATTTGAGCTGTTGTCATACCTATACATACAAATAAATATGATATATATATATATATATACAGAGGAATAAATCGATAGAGAACGAATGTAAAACCTATTATGTTCAATGAAAAACGTATGTAACGTATATGCTATTTGATGCAATGCGTAATTGATTTAATCAGTAATTTATTTTAAAGTCATATTGGGCTTTATCTTTTTATGACACGTTTAATATTTTCTATAAGAAGTTGAATCTCAATGTTTTACACGTTATATGACATTTCATTCCAGTTATATTTATTTTCTTTCTATTTGCTTTATTCTACAAAATCGTCTATAAGATAAGTAATTTTTAACACTAAAACTGTCTTAACAATTAAAATGACCAATTTGCAATTTTTCATAGTAATTTTTGTAGCACTATATGTATGTGTTACGTCGGGCGACACTCTACCTAGCCAGGCCACACATCGCAGACAAGATGGCAACCGAATGTCCGCACGTCTTTACTGCGTACCCTCAATAGACTTAAGAACCTACCTGTTACGCCACGAGGCTTGTGAACCGTCGCTCGTGGCACTACAGTGTGGCAGACGGACCGTCTCATCTGCCCGACAAAATATACAATGTAGCGGCAAGCGCATAGTTCATTAAGCAGAGCGAGTTCTAGAAACGTCGATTCGTGACCGTTATTTTACCTCGCGCAAAGAAGGTGGCGTGATCCGAGCGTGGTGGGGGTCGTTTCCCAGAGAAGACAAAAAAGATCGAAGGGCAATCAGTACCATTTGAGGATTCAAACGTTATACGTCGAGAGGTTATGACAAATAAAACTAAAGTCGCTTAGTCTATCGAATACATCAAGAAATGTTGTAAAGTCGAGTCGAATTACTGTATCAAAAGTGATCGTATAATCGTTAAATAATTGTGGCGTGTTCATTATATTATTTTAAATATTGTAAAGTTACCAGTTTATGTTAACCCTGTTAATTCAGTGTTAAACTCATTGAACCACCTCTGTTATCTCAACCGAAACAGGGGAACGACTAATTCGTGGCGTCGATTATCCGAATCGTAGCGAGAAGTTACGCCTCTCGTTGACGCGCTTTCCTCGCGATCGCATTTCTCCGCGAACAGTGCTTCGTAACAGTGTGTATATATATGCATTCACAACGATGCATTTTGGGGAACTCGTGTGATTTTTTGTAAAATATGTAAATAAAAACTTGCATTTTCTTGAATTGTACATATATTTTCACACACCTTCCATTTTGATCTCTTTGGTGCAAGTTTTGTATTTTAGACGTCGGCAATTGTAGCTTTGAAAAGTATGTCGTAATTAACCATAATTTGTAATAGGTGTATTTATATTATATAAGAAGTAAGAAAAAGCAATATATGTATAGTTATATATGTATAGATCTTAGGTAAGAACAGCGTAGATCTTAGTTGTTTTAAAACTGTTATTCATCTATTATACTTTCTTAAAATTTTATTTTAAAAACATATATTTAACAACAAAACTAAGTTAGTAAATAATATATTATTACCAAATGATCATGTTTGTCTTCAAATTGTAGTGTCAATTCTGATGAAATGGATGGTTGAAATGATTTCAAGGGGGACATAATTTGACATGATTAGTTTTGGTAAGAATATGCATAGAGGACATATGAAGGTCAAGTTTGTTTTTTGAAATGAAATCATATATTTTTCATTACGTTAACCGATCCAGCTTGTAATTTTGTGTAAAAAAGAATAAATCTATTCATAACATAGGACCATTAATTTAGGAGATAGTTTAATTTCAATTCGAATTCAATTCAAAGTGGCATAACTGGAACCACTGCGATAACTTTTCAGATATATTTTATTTATTTTTATTTTCGTAATATTCTCTAATAATCGCTACAACTTATTTTCGTATCATTTTTATTGAACTATGTTATGATAGATCTAACGATATCATTGAAATCATATACATTCCATAATTCTTTCGTGATTAGTTATCTCCTAGATATTTATATTAAGTAATATTTACTTATTTATAATACATATTCATAATTATATTTATCTATAATAAGTATTAACTTATTATAAATAATTAGCCATGTCACTGCGCCACGCCAAAAAAATTACTGAAAATTCTCAATGCGAGAATTGATTGTAAATTACTAATAAATAAAAAAAAAAAATTATCTCTTTGAAATATTTATAAACCTTTCATATAAGCATTTCGCATGATATTATATATAGATAGTAACATTATAATATGATATTATAAATTAACAATATTATTTTTATTATTAAAATAGATACTTCCTCGAAAAGCAAACATATGTATGTTTAGCAATTGTATCTCTAATCTATTGATTTTAAACTTTATATTTAAACATGTTATACATTGGAACAATCCATATTTGGAAAATTGATTTTCTGTAATAGAATTTCAACTCACTTTCGAGTCTTTCAATGCGTTCTCTTTTGGTATCAGCTTCCTCGGCCAGACGGGCCGAAGTTTTCACACCCTCTCCGCTCTTGTGGGTCTTCTCCATAATGGAACATGCGCGTAGAACAAAGGCAGGCACTGTTTCCTGTTTTTCCTGTTTAGGTATATCCACCAGTGTCCAGTATTGAGTCTCCAACTTGATGACGTCCTAGAAAGATAAAGCCACAGATTCCCTTGTATATTTAGAAATATAGATCATTTAAGCATTAACTAGTTAGATAGAAACATATTAAATTTTTTATTTTAAATGAATGTTTTAATATTTTAATCTGAATTAAAATTACACGTAGAGTACTAGGAAAAGTTAGAAGCTACCTTCATTATTACGATATTTAGTAATTAATTAGTAAAATAAAAATGTATTGAATTTTCTGTTTTTGAAAGATATTATATCTTATTTTAATATTTTAAACTTAGTCAAAACTATTTATACATTAATAAACATATTTCTACATCAACTTCTTTATTTTAACGTTTAAAGATCAATTAACCATATACAAATGTATTGCAGAAGTTTTGTTTTTCAAGCATATTATACCTTAAATTTAAAAAATGTTCCAATATTTTCAATTTGGTAGATTTTCTACTTAAAATTTTTTAATAAGAAACTTTTCCATAAAATTAAAAGTTAGTAACCAAAAAATAATTTTAATTCGATGGATTTTAGTTACATAAATAGAAGTACATATAATATAAAATACATAATCGACAAGAAAAGCAGGGAAGTCTTTTTAAAAGATTGTAAAGAGCAAATAAAATAAGTATGGAACACGTCCAAAATATATTTAAAAATAAAACGATAAGACGAACTAAAGGTTCTTAAAGAGGAATGGGTGAGGGTGATAAAGGAAAAGAAGGAGGAAAAACAAGAAAAAATGGAAAGAGGAGGGAAAAGCAAATCCATGAGCGATTCCTGGAGGACGAAAGAAAGAAGGAAAAGGGAGAAGCAAGGGAGTGAGAAACGGGTAAGGGCAACACAGGAGGATAAAGAAAGAAAAGTGGTAGGAAATGAAGAAACACTAAACAAAGACATAGAAGAGGAAGAAGCACGGAAATCTCTGAAATTGACGAAAAAGAATAAAACAGCAGAAGAAGATGAACTTAAAGTTGAATTTTTAGGGAACCTACTCAGCAAATGGATGCCAAAATTGAGAGGACTTCTTAATGAAATGTGGATGAAAGAACAGCTAGCGAAAAACTGAGGAGAGGTAAGGATTTTTCCAATAATATACATATCAAGTAGGGGAAGTAGCTTCCAATTACAGAGAAGGCGTCCTCCTGATCGTTGAATATGAGTTAATGACGATTTTAAGTTATCAACAAAGATTTTGGGAGGGAGAATCAGAAGATGGAAAGATACTAAAGGAAATTCAGGCAAGCTTTTGATAAAAGAGATACATTTGTCTTAAATGGCCTAATCGATAACAAATTTAAAAAAAAGGCAGACAACTATATATTGCATTTAAAGATTTTAAGGTCTTCGATTTATCTGAGACAGGGGGCAGGGATACTTGGGGCATTGGTTATCAACGGGTAACATGTTCACTAAACATTTAAGGATCACCGCATCGCAGCGAAAGTCTGAAAAACCGCGAATACAATAGGGAGTTTGGTGAGAAGAACAGAAATTGGAGACTTGAAAAGAAAGTAGTACTTAATAGATACACCAGTACAGGGTTCATGTATGGAGTGGAAGTACGGGGTTGGAAGAGAAGGAAGAAAAGGAAATAGAAAGGACACAGAGAAGACGCCTGAAAATAGTTCTAGAATCAAATACCAATATTCCAGAATACATATGGAGAATGGAGTCTGACGTTAGGAGAATTAAGGTAGAAGTATGTAAAAGGGCAGCGAGTTATATCCTCGAGATATTACAGATGGGAGCAGGCAGATGAACCATAATTCATCAAATTGCAGACCTCCGCAGAATCGAAAATGAAGCGTCATCAGTGTAGAAAAGTGCAGTAATTGATGTAATGGAAGAAGTAGAAACTGAAACAACATAGAAGATGACAAAAATGCAGGAAAGATTTGAAGAAGAAAAAAAGAGCTTAAAAGAGGGTTAAAAATAAAAGAACAGGGAAGGATGATTGGAACAAACCTGACAAGTCAAGCTATTGTGATTGGTGCAAGATAGGAATGGAAATTGAAGAATATCTGGAAGACAGAATGGTGAAAGAGAAACATAAGGAGCGGTAGCCAAGAATAAAGTGTGACAATATGGAAGAGCAGGGAAAAGGGCGTTTAGGGAGAAAAAATGTAAGGTAAGCACATACACAATTGCTTGGAAATCTTAAAGAATTTCTATTAAACTACATAAAACTTCTAATAAATAGATAATATAAAATGCATAATGTCGTATTGAAAAACAAAGATTCCTGAAAAAATAAAAATAATCTTTTTTCGAAATTTTATCTACTAAATGCAAGGATTTTGGTTTAATTAAAGAAACATAATATAACTTACATTTATATAGTTTTAATAAAATATCAAAAAATATCATTTGTTTATCTACTGCAAATTGTATTTTTGTTAACATATTGATAGAAAGGAATATTTTTTTGGAAAGTGTAGTTAAACACTTTCAGTATTATAGTATTGCGTAAATTCTGAGAAAAGAAGTACAAGGAAAAGAGTTCAGAATGAATTAGTGTCCAAAGTAATTGGCTGTTACAGAATATCCCATCTTTTCATCTACGTATATTGACACGTTATATGAAACGAATAAAAGCAAAGAAAGCCACAGCTTCTATTCGGTTCGGAAAGGTTCGGAAAAGTTCGGAAAGAAAGCTATATATGTATGTATTGATTCAGACCAACTATTTTATTAGGATTCTTTCCTAATTTCAAACATAGAAATCCTTCGAATGATTCATGTCTTTTTTATCTATAAGAATATTTGTTAAAAGATTTATCGTTTCAAGTATTATTTGTATTTAAAAATTATTTATCGTTGATGTTTTGATGATATTGTCTGTATATACATTTGTAATTGTAGGTACCAGATTATTAGCACCGAAAGTGAATTTACACAATTAGTTGTTTAGTAATTAGTACTGATGACGAATTGATTTTTAAAATATTAATTTTATTGTTGGAAATCGAACCTGAAGTTTGTATCAACGATCTTAATCAAAGTGAACTTTATACCTTTCAACTCAGTTAACATATACCAATGTTATTAACATTCGATTGTAACGTCACTAGATAAAAAGATGTACGGGAGGGAATATGGTCAGTGGGTTTTACTGGACAACTGTGGACAAAGATGTGCAACTGTGTTAGGAACGAAATTGCTTTTTGTTCGCTGTATTTTCACGTACCTATATTCGTATACTATTCATATTAACGGAACCATGAAAATAATTTATTATCTCTCATAAATGTCTGGATTGCATTTGTGGTATGTACCTGTTATGAAACTAAAGATAATCCTATTAAAATGTAACGCAATCTAGATTACTAGACTTTAATAATACACTGGAAAAGTTTACTTACATTTTCTTTCATAGAAATCCTGTTTAGTCTAGTATTAATGAATAAAATCAATATTATCTAATATATGCCATTTAATAAAATTAATATTTTTTATTTAAATATTAACACTACAACGATTCACTTCATATTAAAAATTGATAAAATATGGTTTTTATAGTATAAATGAATATAGAAGTATCGTTAATGTTAATTATACTGATATTTGAAATCTATTAAGTAATGTTTCACGTTGAAGAGTATGCTATAAATTACGTAGAATTCATGAATACGTTAGATACCTTTGAATACTAATTTATTAATCTTTAAGAATACAATATTATAATTACCTTAATCATTACTTTTAACAGGTTGTAACGTTGAAATACGTTACGAACTTGCTTGCTATCAGTATATTTGCACATGAGTTCAACAAGGGCACGTTTAGCGATCTCGTAGCTTCCGTCGAGGCGTATCCTTACGATTCTTAATCTTTCGTTTGTTTCGATCACCTCTTCTTTAGTTTGTCCACCTACATTAACAAATATAATAGAATATTTTTGCACATTACGTACATTCTATATATTCTTAAACCTTCAAGATTCTTATAAATGCATAAACATCCGCAGGTTACTAATAATCCATAAGTAATTCTACCAGTGTGAATGAGGTTTCTTAATTTTAAAATGTTTTAGTAGGCTAGTTTAATTTAACATAATTTTGCGGATATTTTTTAATGTATTCTTATTATATAAAATATAGGATACAAAATAAGATCAGGTTCCAAAAATTATATAACCTAATCCAAACTGCTGAGTATTTCTTATAAGTTGATTCTGAATGTTTATGCAAATTCATATTCTTATGAATATAATTAAAGAAATGGAGTCTAACTAGAAATCTGTATCGTTTATTAGATATTATCACGGTATTATATTTTAAATATCTTTCCATATATAAACACTCTCAGTCTATTTATCACTTGTGATTCAATGACGCCTTTTGAGGTTATACATTCCTATATATGCATGTTTTATCGAAGGAATAGGCAAGACATTAAGTCTTGCATTTTTTGAACTGTGGTCAAATATTCTTTTTCATTAATTATTAATAATAAAAACATCTTATTCTGATTTTTTGAGAAAATACAATGCATCAAAACTAGGATCAGCATTCTTAAGAACAATATTTATCATTTTGTGAGATAATAATTTGCCCAAGTACTGTTTTGAATTTGGAAATTAATAATATTCTATAATTTTGCAATGAATAATTCTAAAAGTGATGATTAAACAAATATGAATATATGTTTCATTTTCGCTAAATATGACTAGTTTACAAGGACTTTCGGTTTGGTGCGAGGCAAGGGCAACACGTGGACGGGGTGCTCTGTAGAAAAAGTGAAGTGTGAGGGGAAAAAGGAAAGGAAAGCGCGAAGTAACACGAAGAGAGGAAAGATAAAGTGCAAACACACGAGGAGGAAAGAAGGAAAGGTGAACGGAAGAGAAACAAGGGAGATTTATAAATAAGAGAATCCAAAAAAGGAAGAGGTTAGGCAGACAGAAGAAAATCAGAAAGTTGGGCAAAGAAATAACAGATGGCGACAGTAAGAGGAAGGCCAAGGAACACAGGCAAGGCGGGAAACAAAGAAGAATCCAAAAACACATTAGAAAGGTACAGCTGGACGGAAAAGGAGAAAACAACCAGGGGGGAAGGAAGGGAGGGAGCGACAGAAAAAGCGGAGAAAATGGAAAGAGGAATAGAAGCTAGGGTAAAAGAAATAATAGGAGTGTTCGAAAAACAGCTGGAGGAGTTAGCGAGGGCGATGAAAGAGGAGATAAAAAGGGAAATAAAAGAGGAAAGAGAAAGAAGAGAGAAGGAAATGGATGAGGAAAGAGAAAGAAGAGAGAGGGAGAGAGAAAAAGAGCAGTGGGAGAGAGGAAAGAAGGAGTTAGTAGACAGGATCAGAAGACTCGAGGAGGAGCGGGAAAGGGAAGAGAGGGAAAAAAGAAGGAATAACATAGTAATCAAGGGGGTGGAATGGAAGGAAGGAGACAAAGAAGAAGCAGTAAAGGAATTCATAAGGGATAAAATGGGAATAGAGACAGAGGTGGAAAAGGCGCACGCGATAAGGGTCGGAGATAGGAAGACGATAATGGTAGCGTCGATGAAGTCAAGAGAGGAGAAAATAAAAATAATGAAAGGAAAAAGCAAACTGGCAAAAGGAGTATACATAGACGAGGACCTAACGAAAAAAGAGAGAGAAATACAGCAACAGATAAGGAGGGAGGCAAGAGTAAGAAGGGAAAAAGGGGGAAACGTAAACGTAAGGATAGGATATAGAAAATTAAAAGTGGGAGACAGATGGTACAAATGGAACGAAAAGGAAGAGAGACTGTCGGAGGAAAGAAGGAGAGGGTAAGAAAAATGAAATGAGGAGAAAAAAGAGGGGGGGAAGGCAGGGGGAATGAAAATGTGCTTCTGGAACGTAGCAGGACTAATAGGTAAAGACAAGGAGGTGTGGGAATACATAAAAACATTTGACGTAGTCGGACTCACAGAAACATGGATAGAGGAAAGCAATTGGGAAAAAGTGAAATACAGACTACCCAAGGAATTCGAATGGAAATGCAGAGCGGCAAGGAGAATAAGGAAGAAAGGAAGAGCAAAAGGGGGAATAATAACTGGTTTAAGAAAGGGACTGAAAGAGCTGGAATACAAAGAAATAAGCGACAATATGGTGGAAAGGAAAATAGCATATAAGGACAAGACATTCAGGATAATAGTGGTATATAATCAAGACTAGTTTACAAAAATGTAAATTATTAATTTCAATATTTATTAAACAATCTATGTATGACATACATACAATAAATAAAGCTTAAATATACAATAACACTAATACTAGTTTAATTCATTGATATTTACTTCCACACCTGTCCATTTATTTTTGGCCATGACTCTATATATTTGATTAATTAAAAATGTAGTAAGGGGAAATCTTATAAACTTTACTATTTCTAATTAACAATATTTTTTTATGATATATACAATTTTTCAATTATCACTATTCATAATTTCACCATCGTACACATTAGATCCTTTTTGCAAAAATCTATACGTTTAATGAATTACAAATGTAGTAAAGGGGACCTAAACAAATTTTACTATTTTTAATTAAAAATATCCTATTGGTATAGATATGTCTGATTTTGTTTTCTTAGAAAATATTGTTCTTCAAGAATGGGAATGTATATTATTCTTATCACATACGTATTCTAAAAAAGTATACAAACTATAGGTTTGACTTCAATGAAGTTGTTCCGTAAAAACCAATATAAATAGTACTTCTGACGCGTCGTTATACCAACTGTGGATGTAAAAGTTCCTACTTTAATTCTATTCATGATCTAACAATCGGCCATTTGGCACATGGCCAGTACCTTATTTCTAGCAGTTGGTATAAACATCTTTATCTCAATTCTCCGGCATTACTATACCGCAAATAAGTACAGGTTTTAGGAAATCGACATTTAAGATCGTTCTTTAATGGGGTAACTTTCCCTCGGATTTTAAATTCTCTGAATATTAAAATTATTTGTTACTGCTGGGAGGTTACACACTTTTGGAAGATGTTAAGGCATTGCACAGAATTAAATTTCAATTGATTTCAGAGATACGTAACGAACCAACATTATCGATATAATGCGTATAAATGGAAATGAAATTTTCACACAATAACGTAAGAACATCAAGAAAAGAAAAGTTAAAAGTAGTACATGTATTTAAGATTAATGTGAAATAAGATATACATAGAACGGTAATAAACAATAACTGCTTTAATCCTTTGACAATGCAATAAAATGACAAGGAGTTCAGGAATAATGTAAGAATGAACGGTGTTCTACTCACACGCCAATAGAAGACTGTCTTCCGTTCTTTTGTTGACATTCGCACTCACATACATACACACACACTCGAACCCGTTCAGGAATCAACCATCGGTCACATCTCAGCATCGGTATCGGTACCTTAACACTCTAAGGCTTTATATTTTTGTCGCAGTTATATTCCATTCTTAAACTCGGCATTTTCTGACGCATTTTCGTCCTCGAATGCTACGCATCGCCATCACTATTCCAATTAAACGATTTCATATAATCTTCGGCCGTGCTGATTACTGAAAGTCCTTCACCATCACTCACATGAACTATCTCATACAGATCACTATGTTAAACTCTATTTATCCTACATGTCCTAAACATTTCTGTTTCAATTTGAGCTTCGGCCCAAACTGTATTCGTTCAGTAAACACTAGGTCACTTCTTTTATATTTCCTTACTATCAAACATTTCTGATTGTACGTTTTCTTATTGTCTTGCTGCATTTTTAATAGATTTTGCTTTGTCGTTACTCTCAGTTTGTCACGACTTTCCTGAAACTCTTGAATCATCTCTTGCTCAATGAGCGTAATAATTTCTTGATCTCGTTTATATCGCATCCGCGTACAGAAAATAACCTCGGAGAACGCCATCATACCTATACCGCGTTAGTAAATACTATTGCGATATCGTTGTACCTTATCAACATGTTGATACCATTGATCAGATATCATTTATAGATAACCTTGTAAGCACTGATATTAACATTTTTACAGTTCGCTCTATTTCACCATTGTTTCTTGATGCTTTCGTGGTGATGAGTATATGTCGCGTCAGTCGGCACCACAAAAGTTCCAATTTGTATGCTTCAGGGTTTATCATCATGTCCTCTTCGAAGGTGCCGATCACTTTCGTAATTGCGTTCCCGACTCCCTCAATGTTTCGTCGGTGCCTATCTTTTCTCATTAACGTTCCATTTCACTTTCAAATTTCACGTACCAATTGGAACGCATTGTACTTCACCCGATTTCAATTTGGTGTGTATTTTTGTTTCTCTTTTTTCGCGTTCTCTTGTTTCGTGTGTATTGTCCTGAACAGCGCTCGAGCGGCAGTTGGCAATTTGTCCGAACTTACTGCATTTATAGCATTTCGTGTCTTTTCCTCGTTCAGGGCAGCTTTTCGTCTTATAATCGCGCATGTCACAAATATTGCATCACAACGTTTTGTCTGCTTCATCAAGTTTCTCTTTTCTTACTCTCCCTTTTGCAATTCCAAAAGTTCCAATTTTTCTTTTGCATGCGCGTTGGATTGAAATTTTTCTTTAATTCGGTCGTAAATGTCTTGATTGGTTTTCAATTGTTCCATCGTAGAAATATATATGTCGGGTTATCGTTAGAATTAAGGGCGCGTAGCAATTCTTCATTTGAATTAGCCATCGTTTTGTACCATAGAGATTATATTTACAGGTATAAATACGACTTTTTACAAAGTTTCACGAATAACCGTGGTGTTTAGACACGCGAGACGTTATTGACAATGTTCTTGGGTTCGATAACGAATCCACGGTCAACGGGATAAGTCTTTACTAAACGTAGAATACTTTGAAGCACAAAATACGTTTGCTGGGACGCTCGGTAGATACTGCTCGATATGCAACTTTCCAAGGCGATCGCACGAATAATAGACCGATGAAAATTTTCCTCTTTTTACAATCGCGTTCATTTGTTATATACTGGTTAGAAGCATCGAGAAAGTTCCAATGCCGTTGCTAGGCAGTTTCTGCCTGGAGTTTGATTATTAATACAACGTGAGTCCCATTATATTGACACCTCCGGGGCAAAATCACACGTGGCTAGGCCCGTTCTCGAGGCTGTATGCCGCCACAACCACGTTTCTAGGGAGAACCATACAACCACTGCACACCTCCGTCAGGCAAAACGTCCATCCCGTGACCGTGGCTACGTTCGGCGACCAGTCGTGTCACTCCGAGCCCAATTCCACTGTCACAAATCTCGAACAAATACAATCGGATTGAATGACGACAATTGCTTAATTACGGCTATGATAGAATGTAGGCTAAAGTATTAGAGGATTTTCCCAAAACTCCTTAATTCTCATTTGGTTTATTCTTTCCATTCCCTTTTTATTTGCTGCTTTCGTTTCGGTCTCATTCACTTTCTCCTACACTTGCTTACGAGTCTCTCGAATAGCGTCATGTGCATGTTGCAATTATTGTTTCCTTATCTGTATTCATCGTTACGTGATTTCCTTCGCACCGTCAATTATCACTCACTTTACCTCTTTTACTTTCACTTTCACTTTTCATGAAAACTGCACGGCCTTAGAATACTTGGTTTTGCCTTATGTTGATCTTCACCCGCGAAGATTTCGACCTCCTATTAATCCAGATTTCTTATCAATTCCGAACGACCTCTCAATTTTAGGATCGAGGTTTCATCACTGTTTTTACCACGCGTCAATCGAAAATTGTTTTCTTTGTTGACCGCGTGATCAGATTCGCATTCACACGCATACACAACAGTCACACCCGATCTGGACTTCACTGTCAGCACCTTACAGATGCTCGACACTTTTGACGCGGTTATATTCCATTCTTACATAACATTAATTTAGAAATTAATTACGTGTTTAATCCGAATATTTCCTGCATTTTTGGTATCAGATACAAAAAATATATACAGCACTTTTCACTTTTTATAGGAAATAAATATTGATTATTTGTCATATATCACGGTTACAGAATTTGACACCTATGACAACCTGAAATAAAAAATATATTTTAATAGATATTATTATAATAGTGATAGTGTTTAAATATTTCGTTTCAGTATTCAATATATCTAAGTTTTGTTACTTTTTATCACTGCCGGTAGTTTCAAAAGGTACCGGTGACCGATCAATATGAAATTGTTGGGTGTAATGGGATGAGGTAGCATATCTGTAATGTGGACTCTTAAATCATGCGTTTACATGACACAGTTCCCTATATATATGTCGGAGATAAAAGGACACCGGGGCCTTCCCTTTGGAATTCTTCGGAAAATCGCCAATATTTTAGTCTCTATAATTTAACTCGATTATAATTGTTCGAGATTTGTGATAGTGAGCTTGGGCTGGAGGCGATAACAAGTCGCCGAACGTAGCCGCGGTCAGGGGATGAACGTTTTTACCTAATAGAGGTATAGAGCAATTGTATAGCTCTGCTTGAAAAAAATAGTTGTAGCGGCACTCGACAGTAAACATTCTAATGTTTTCTGTCTCGTGGCCGCCACACACAGACCCTATTCTTCGGGCAAGATGATTACCAGACGTCGATGCATCCTCACAGTACGTGTTCAGCTAGCCTGAGGACCCGCTATAAATTTTAAGATTTTGTTAACTAAGGTCCTTCAAACGGACAAACAGTCTTTATCCTAACAATCCCTAAATCTACCACCTACTACGGGAAGATACAGGAAATCTGTTTTCTCACGAACGACGCTTCCCGCTAGCAACTTTCTCTCAAGGGCGGTTAGCATCCTTCTTCAACCACCAACATAGAAGTTAACCAATTAACAGGAACGTCCATTTCCCTCACTTTCCGAACGAAGGCATCTTTCCATGAATCCGATGATCTCGTGTCCTTAGACACACCCCATCATAGTTTTCCTCTGCAGCATCATCGTGACGGAAAGTCATTCTCTCGTGAGGTCTCGTTAGCGCGTTACATAGCGTCTTTACGCTCGGTGGATATTCTACGTTTTAACGAAGAGTTAGTCCAGTAATACCGTAGACAAGCAAATTGAGTACAACTTGGGCTTTGGAAGAAAGCGCATTTTGTTATCCCGTCGACCGCGGATTCGTTATTCAACCTAGGATCATTGTCATTATCATCTCGAGTGTCCAATTACCACGGTTACTTGTCAAATTCTATAATACTTATATTTGTGCTAGTAAATATCTTTTCTATTGCGACAATGCCTAATCCAAATGAAGATTCGTTTCACGTTCCTAACCCTAACCCTAATCATAATGCGAACCCGACATATATGATATATTCTCATTGCTATTAGATGCAATGTTCGCCAATTAGTACAACAATGTAAATAAGGTATATAACTAAATGTGTATATTTATCTATATACAATTAAGCCTAAAAACGTTCTATGAGTGAAGAAACAAACCACCAGTTTGCCTTTTAAGGAGGATTATTGATATTAGTTTGGGATAGATAAATGATGATGCTTCCATAAATAGGCGGCAGTTCAGATTGTATTGTCTTGTGTGAACAACGTTTGTGATGGTTGCCTCAACAAACAAGCCAGAATGTTGAGAGACTAGCTTTGGAAGTGTTAGTGATACGAGATAGATGCGTTTGTGACATCAATCCACATTAGAAGCCAGATGTGTGCAGATCCACACCGCGTACCCCCAGTTACTTCAAGGACCCATCATAAACTTAAACTTTTAGTTTATTGTTTCTGTAAGTATTATCGGTTTATGGATGGTACTTGGAACAGTCTTTAGGTTTTTATACGTCCTTACAAATTACGGGGAAAGCAAGTAGTTACCTAATGGGAAAAACCAAATATTTGGCTAACGAAAAAGCTGGTTTTTCTCATAAACAATATCACCTACTAGCCACGTTGGTAAGAGGCTTCCTCCTCCTATGTTCATTTATTAACGTGGACTATAACCAATTGGCATCGTGGATGGTTACCCTCACTTTTCCTAACGAAAAGTGCGAACAGCGAATCCGCGTTGTTAATTCAAAATGGCACACCCACACCAAGCTTTCCTCCGTAATGACACGAGAACACCTTAGGACAGAAAACTAAACCTACGATCAGTCAACATCTATCAGATTACTCACGCTTCTTGTAAACTGTGTTGTGTTATTTAATAAAGTACGATAGAAGATAAAGATAGTAATTATGTTACGACTGAACCATCCTGTCTTCAGAATCTAAGTGCTAATTTTACGTGACACGTTCCTCGGTGCCAAGTGTGGGACTATTATTATCTAAGCAAAAATGCCAAAAGATGGCAGACATAGCATGAAATTAAGGGAAAATTCTCGAGAGGTGCCAGGTAAGCGATGATGTTATAAACACTCTGTGGGTGGCGTTCCAATGAAAGACATTGTAAGGTTCACATGTTATTTATCCTGTGGATTTAAGTACATATCAAGACGTCCATAATAATTAGAGGCTTAGGTAGAAATGTTACTTTGCTAGGATCGATCGCGAATCTTTACCTTTATTGTAGAGAGATCTGCATATTAGAGTGAACAAGGAAAGATAGTAGAAATTGACAAAATGAAGTTCAGAAAGGGAAAGAAAGAAGGCTGGCAAAAAATACAATAGATAAATATTTGGAGCCATCGATTGCTGAAAGCACACGATTTTTTGAGAGACGAAGGACATCAACATTTATCTATCAGCCGTTCTATCAACTTCATAGTTGTTAAAACTGGAGCCTACGCTCAGACACTTGAGTCTCAATGGAGGGCACCTCGATTACGGCTTCAAAGGAGATATGTCCGAGGGAACAACTTAGATTATCACCCTTATGAATATTTATGCCGAAGAGAAGACAAGAAGAAAGGGCTTAATTTGTTAATTTAAAAATGATTCGATCAATTCGAGTAGTTTATCTAGGAATAGAATATTAAACTACTGGCCATTACTCATTCTTAGAAAGCCGAAATGAGAGATAAGTAAGGCAGATTAGATTAAGTTAGGACGAGTAATTTCGCCAAAAATATCGAACGGAAGATCTGTTAAATATATGTCGGAAGAACACCGGAGCCTTCCTTTGGAACTTTGGGAAAATCCCGTAATATTGTAATCTACATTCTACCATAGCCGTAATTAAACAATTGCCATTCAATCCGATTGTATTTATTCGAGATTCATTTGGGTGCGAAATCGAGAATGGTCCATCAAGCCGTACTATCTGACTGATAACCCACGAGATGCAACTAGCACTTTGAATACTAATTGTAACGTCACCAATTTCGGTTCTCTCCTATTTCTTTGGCTGTCAAATCTCTGAATAAAATTTCGGTGTTGAAGCGAACTCTCGGCTTAAGTGGAATATTTGATCAAATGGTAAATAATAGCAGTGGTAGTGAGTCTAATGTAAGAAAACATGATATTTTAGATGCACCCGAGGACGGGTGATTGTTAGGATGGCCGTGTCGGAGATGAAAGGACATCCGAGCCTTTCTTTTGGAGTGATTAGGAAAACCTCCAATACCCTAGCCCGGACTTTTATTGTAGCTACCCTTAAGCATTGAAAATAGGAAATAGTTGTAAGACGCTAATTCGATTATGTGTACTCAGGGTTATGACGATGGGCTTGGGCTCGAGGTGACATAATCAGTCGTCGAACGTAGCCGCGGTCACGGGACGGACATGTAACAACAGAGGTATGGAATAATTATGCGGCTCTCCTTAAAGACAAAGATTGACTCGAGAGGTGGGGAGAAGACTATATAAGGGCAGTTCCATTTGTACGGAGAGTTAGTTATTGAGAGAGTCATTACGACTCGTACGTCGAGGCACACCAGGATCGTGTATCAGATCAGATTCGTCTTCCCGTGGCCGTGGATTCGTGTCGAACCTGAGTTTATTGTCATCGATCTCTCGTTTGTCCGATTGCCGTCATTCCCTGTAACCTCCTGTAATCATCACCTTGGAACTAATAACGATCAGCGGGAATGCGTAGCCGCGATGGTCAGTTCGAGTGAAGGTTCATCAGACGCCCATACTTCAAATCCTTCTCCGACATATATATATATATATATATATATATGTATATATAGGGGCTTGTATCTTTCAAACGCATGATTTCCCGAAGTTTAAATTTGATATTTCAGATCTATCACCTCGTCCAACGATGCTCACCAAATTTCATCTCGGTCGGTCAGCGGTACCTTTAGGAATAATATTCTTTTGTGTGTATTCTATACTTTTCAAGAATAAAGTAGTTCATAATTTGAAAGAAGATATTTGGAGAGATACAAACGTGAGGAAAATATGAAGAAAATAGCAGATATAATAATGATCTTCTTTGAGCTGCACTGTTAAAGGATTAAGTAATAGTCGAATTGATTTTGACTAGATAGTCATGATTAAATATAAATAATCGTGATTAAATAAATTGTCATATGAGAGAACATTTTATAATTGCTAAATTCAGTACAAGTAGATTTAGCACAATAGATTTCATTCTACAGTAAAATACAGTGAATTACTGAAATAAATTATATAGTTCTTAGAAATTAATTACAAATGATAATTTACAAATCTATATGCACATATATACATCTAGATTCTTTTAAAAATACTATGTATATAATATTTTACAGCAACTTACTCGATGTTCCTTCATCCTTTACATCCTGAACGATTCTCCGGACACTCTGCGTGAATTTGCCCATGAGATTCGTGCCTGCTAAAAAATATTAACAAACAATTACTTAGAGAAGTGTAAACAAAGATGTTAGAAAATTTATCAAAAATATATTGAAGAAGCTACTTCCATTCTATAATTACATTTTTAATTCCATAAAGCTCGATGTTCTATGTATAACATTGTGCTTTGGTAAGTTATTAATTAATAGAACAGTAAATGTATTTATTATCAGTGAAACTGATCTCAGTGCATTGTGACTTCTTTATAATATTTATGAATATGAGTACTATTCATGAGTGATGAAGGAAGAATTTCTTTTATAGAATAAAAGAGATTTGATCTTGGAAGGGTTAAAAGAAAGATGAGGTATATCTGTTAATTATTAATTTTTAAATATCAATCTATATGGTCGTTACATTTGTTTTGATTCTAGATATTAGAGTTGGCTTTTATATCAGTGTTAGCATTAGAGAGACAAATGGTTTGTTTTTTGCTCATTGTGCTATTTGCATATTGCATATCCAGGAGGTAAACGTTTTCGTCAGAAATAAAAATGTATGTTGATGTATGTCTATGTTGGATGGCATAAAATGCGATAGGACAAGAGAGAGAATAAAGTCGTAAAATAGAAAACTGACCTTAGGATAGAGGTCAAGTAGGATAAAGGTGGCCAAGGTAGACTCTTAAAGGCAATTAAAGATGTGAATTATACTTATCATATTGGAGCAAAGATTGTTTTATTATTGTTCTATTCAGCACAGTTGTTATTTAAGACTTAGGAAAACATTTATACAGCAATTACGCCACTGTGCGCATTTGTGGCGCGCGCCTCCGTACAGGGAGAGCAGCACTTAGGCGGTGTCACAGACGGAATGCCACAGACGAAATCCGACTAAACAAAGCGATAAGATAGCGAAGTTGCAAGCGCGTTACCATCAGGATAACATCCGATCATTCTATCTATTACGTCGCGTGGGACATCTGCACGTCATCCCTCGCTACCTGGCAGCCAACGTCCAACCTACAGTCTTCCCGATTCTCAATAGACCCACAGACCCACCATAAAACGTTAACTTGTAGCTTCATTGTTTCCATACATGTTTGCCAATCAAGTTGCATGTCTGGAGAAGTTTCTAATTCTATAAGTATTTTCAGTTTATGGCTGGGTCTTGGGTTTACTAGGCGCTCTTAAAAATCACGGAGAAAGCGGACAGTCGCCAGATGGGAAAAGCTAACACATGTCCATCGAAAAAGGCTTTTTTTCGTCAGGAGCAAAGTCCACCCCCGCTCTACGTTAGTGAGAGACTTTTGCATATCCTGTTCATTAGAGTGGGTCATAACCAATCGGATCGTTACCCTCACTTCCTGGACGAAAAGTGTGAACAACGAATCCGCGTTCATCGGTCAAAGGCCCACACCAAGCTTTCCTCCGAGACACCACAAGGGCAGTTTTCTGCACCATCGAGCAAATGGTCCAGCAGTCATCACCACGTCACTCTTGTTCAACTCTTGAACAGTCGTCATCAACTCGCGATCAAATCTTCATCAATAAGTGTTCGGTCGAATACAGTCAGTCTTGAACAGTCACGCCTAGAGCTCAGAAGTGTGAGGTGGCTGTGTATGTGAGTAGTCCGTGGTATTAGTTGCTGCTGATTGTAGATGCCGCTCTGCTGTTGGGGTATTGCAGTATTTTTCTCCCTATTTAAGAATCGTGGAAGAAAAATCGGACTTCGGTCGCCGGGATTCGATCCCGGGATCCGAACGTTCGTAACCTAAGGCGCTAACCACTGCGCTACCGTCGTCCGTTGCTAGTTAGTGGCGGTGTTTGTGTTGTCGAGTGCCGCCACAAGTGTATTGCAAACGAAAAAAATAAAGTTTCTTTTTTCCTTAAATTTCTTTTTTATTTTACGTGACATTTTTGGCGATCCTGCCAGGATCCATTCGCTTCAGTGAAAACGAAATTACGATTTCGGCGTACGCGCATCATTGAAGATTGAAGGATCAGCAGACCACTGCGAATCTTTGCTACTACGAAGCCCTGCAGCAACTTTCAACGTTCCACTACGGTGAAACTAGACGAGAGGACTACGGTCAGCGCGGAGCAAGCCTACGAATAAGATTCGGAATCTAGAACCAACCAGAGAGGAAACATCCCAGAGACTCCTCAACGGCCATAGCTACTACGGTAAGCTGGAAATCTGGATTCATTTGTACATTACCGTACGAGAAAATCAAGTTTCTCAAGCGTTTCGAGCGTTTCGAACCCAAATAGCAACAATAGTTCAGACTCAGTAAACTTAATTAGAATCATGTCCGCACCGAGAAAAGATAAAATCGAAACTGTTAATACTGCCTCTGCAACCGGAGTTATGGATAATTCAACCCGTGCCATACTTGAGCAAATCGAACTTCTTGCGCGACGAATAGAAGAAACGCAACGAATAGCCGATAGTGAAAACAAGAAACGTGCAGCGGAGATAAAACTATTAGGAAAACATATCTCTAAAATAAATTTAGGACGTGACGCTACTACCGAATTAGGCTCCCTTGTTACGATGGATGAATCTAATACCAGCAATATTCAGAGAAAGCGACCACCGGTAAAACCTAACGAAACGGACGATATAGGAGTAGAAGGGTTTATTAAACGGGTAAGGGAAGCTCGAGCCGAATGTAGAGAAAAACGCACATTACTACGACTAATTCTAATGCAAAGAATCACCGGAGAAGCGGAACGTAGTATCCGATGTATGAAATTGAGAACTACGAGGACCTATTTGAAAGCCTCAGGAAATTTGTATCCGTAAGTATTACTTCCAATGGAGCTCGTGATAAGTTGCAACGTACGCGACAAACCGAATCGGTACACAATTATGTGAAGAGGTTCTGACACAACCTCAACGAACTGATATACGCGCTTCAACACGAAATTCGCGATCCAGTACGTCGAGCAGTCGCCATAGATCTTGAAACCGAACGAGCGACCAAAGTTTTCGTCCTGAATTTAAAACCAGAAATAGAGATATGTACATCAGCTACAAGGCCAAAGAATCTTCAAGAAGCGCAAGATGCAGCTTTCGAGGCGGAGTTAGTCATAGGGGAGATTGAACGCAACAAAAAATTAGGAAGAACAATGTATCAACCAATTGAGAGAGCTAAAACCCGATTGCAAAGAACACCTAAACCAATGCCAAGAAACTTCCAGCAAGCTGAGCGAACGCCACTTACCCAAAGAACTCAACTGAAATGCTTCAGATGTAATCAAATCGGACATGTCTCCAGTCAATGTAGAAATTTTCAAACACCCAGCCAACACCCGAGACCACCAGCAGTCCACTATCTCGAGACACACAACACAGAAACGGAAACTTACGACGAAACGACGGAAGACCAAGGAAAATTCCAAGAATCAACACCACGACAGGCAAACTTCTCACGATACGGTTTAACACAAGAACTGGACATGTGACACACCTCATCGACACAGGAGCAGGAATCAACCTATTGAAAAAGGACAAGGTAGACTGTCAAACCTTCAAAGCCGATGAACCTCGAATGTTCTCCATGGGACAAGACAGATATACCACTAACGAATTTATTAGATCTAAATTGTTTGGCAAAGAACACAAATTTTATATAGTACCGGAGGACTTTCCCTTAATAGAAGATGGAATAATAGGACTACCTTGTTTAGAGAAGTACCAATATGAAATCTCCAACGATAGATTAAAACTTGATAATAATATTTTATACTTTCAGAAATCAGAAGCAATACAACCAGGCGGAAAGAGAGTTCGAACCATCTACCTCGAAGGCAAACCAACGCGAGTGTGCTTCTTCAATTCTGGTGAGACAAACCATGAAATTTTTAACGACATTGATAACAGTAAAGAATTAGATCAAATTGTTAAATTTAAAACCGTAGTGAGAACAAATCATATTGAACGCGAACTCCGCGAACCTATAGAGAAAATATTAATACATTATATCGACGTATTCAATTTAGAAACAGACCTATTACCATGTACTAATCTGACAAAACATACAATCACATTAAAACAAGACAAAATCATAAACACCAAATCATACAGACCCCCAGAGTGCCACAAACGCGAAATCGAGGAACAAATGACAGACATGCTAAATAAAAACATTATAGAAGAATCAGACTCTCCTTTCAATTCACCAGTATGGGTTGTTCCCAAGAAATTAGATGCATCAGGAAAACAGAAATGGAGAATAGTTATCGACTTTAGAAAACTAAACGAACTGACTGACCAAGACGCCTACCCATTACCCGACATAGAAGACATATCAAGCCAACTAGAAGACGCGAAATTCTTCTCAGCACTTGACCTATCATCCGCTTTTCATCAAATCCCTGTGGACGAAAACTCAAAGTAATACACCGCTTTCTCAACACCGCAAGGACATTTCCAATTTAACAGAATGCCTTTTGGACTCAAAAACGCACCAGCCACGTTCCAAAGAATGATGGATACAGCATTACGCGGATTAATTAATAAACATTGCTTTGCATATTTAGACGACATTATTATATTTGGAAGCACTATTCAAAAACATAATGAAAACTTAGCCATAGTATTACAAAGACTAAGAGAGTTAGGACTAAAAATCCAACCAGATAAATGTGAATTTCTAAAACCAAAACTCGAATATTTAGGACACATAGTAACATCAGAAGGAGTGAAACCTAATCCGAAGAAAATAGAGGCAGTCGAAAACTTTAAAATTCCTAGAAACTTTACCGAAGTCAAATCATTCTTAGGACTCGTGGGATACTACCAGAAATTTATACGTAACTTCTCTAAAATAGCCAAACCCCTGATGGACCTAAACAAAAAAGACACCAACTTCCATTGGACGGACAAACAACAGAACAGTTTCGATACACTCAAACAAAAACTTTGTCAAGCACCTGTTCTGTCATACCCAGATTTCTCTAAAACATTCGTATTAACGACAGACGCTAGTAACGAAGGACTAGGAGCCGTATTGTCACAAGACGGACATCCGTGCAGTTACATCTCTTGAACGCTAAACCCTCCAGAAAAAAATTATACGACTACGGAAAAAGAATTATTAGCTATCGTATGGGCATTGAAACGACTACGATAATACTTGTTAGGACGAAAATTTATTATTAGAACAGACCATCAAGCTTTGAAATGGTTGAATAATTGCAGAGACCCGTCGTCTAGATTAATGCGATGGAGACTAAAACTAGAAGAGTACGAATACACAATCGAATACGTTAAAGATAAAGAAAACTCAGTCGCAGATACCTTATCTAGAATTCACGCGATTCAAAAAATAGAAACCCCTGAAGGAGCAGTAGTCTTAGATTTCTCACAACATTTTACGAAGTGGAAAAAGAAGTCAGAAATCCCAAAACGATTAGAAATGAAACCTAACGATCAATCTTTCTATCAATTAACTAAAACAGAATTAGGAGAGTTCGACGAGGCAATATGGTTACGGAAAATCGACAACATATTACGAAATAACAAGAAAGTAGGTATAGGAGACAACATGTTTACAGAATTAGAAAAGAACCAGATCAAACTTATACTTATATATTTCAATGATACCCGATACCCTGTCATTTTCGCGTGGGACCTAATCCAAGAATTAACCGAGGAAGAGATAGAGAAAATAATTCAGGAAAATCATAACGGTACGATAGGACATTTAGGGGTACAAAAGACATACCAAAGAATAAAAGAACGATATAAAATTCCATATTTATTGAATAAAGTCGAAGAGTTTATAAAGAGATGCGAAGCTTGTCAAAAGGAGAAATTAACGCGGATTAGACCAAAAGAAGAACCAATAATATCTGACACACCGTTACAACCTAACGACAAAATTGCTATGGACATCATAGGACCTATGACCAAAACTAAGAAAGGAAATCAATTTATACTCTCAATACATGACGAACTGACAAAATACTTGGTCCTAGTACCATTAAAAACACAACGGACAGAATCCATAATAAATGCACTCTTAGAACACTACATTTACATATTTTCTGCACTCAAAACAATTCTAACAGACCAGGGACAAAACTTCATTAGCGAACTCATGTTAAAATTCGAAGAGGCATTTAAGATTAAACACATTAAAACCACTAGCTTTCACCCTCAATCAAATGGATCTCTAGAAAGAACACATGCCGTAGTAAAAGATTTAATCCGTACAAGTCTGCATGATAATAATGATAAAGAATGGGATGAGATATTAAACTTCATATGTTTGGGTTATAACACAGCCGTACACGAAGGTACCGGATTTTCACCTTTTAAACTAACGTTCGGTAGAGACGAAAACCTACCATCGGCAATCGCGAAAACTTCGAATTTAACTTACAATAATATGTTCTCACTCTGGCAAAAACAATTAAATAAATATTTAGATATCGCGAGAAAAACATTAATAAACAGTAAGAAACGATACCTTCGAGACCAGAAAAGAAAGATAGTTCGAACTCAAACGGTATTTAAAGAAGGAGATTTTGTATTAATTCATAATGATCACAAAAGGGACAAATTAGACACTGAATGGTTAGGACCATACAGAATCCACTCTGTCAAAACCCCTTATTACGAAATTTTAATTGATAATATTATAAAGAAAATACACGGTAATCGTTTAAAACCTTACTTTCCAGGTCGACACTCCTCTTTGCCGGAATAATATCCGCGCAAATAAATATTACACCACTAGAAGGAAACTCTGTATTCGTAGAAAACATAAGAAAAGCGATTTGTATAGCGATACTGTCAATATCATTGTAGGATTAGACACTAGCGACATACACGAGCAAATAAACACGATAGAATTACATAAATCGACAATAAACTCACGCGCAATCAGCAAAGAATACGCTGAAGAGTTAGACGGATTACAAACTCGTATCAATAACCTGAAACAACTCGCAAAATACTTGAAAATGTTAATACACACCCGAAGCAAACGAGGTTTACTCAACATCATAGATTCCGTATCGAAAAGCCTATTCGGAACTCTCGACGAGGACGATGTTACACTCATAAACGAAAACGTAGACAAACTATTCGACGACAACAATAAAATCAAGACTGTAATAGCAAATCAGACAGCACTTATTAGGAAAATTGTAAACTCGGAAAACCTAAACCACCTAGAGAAATCATATAACGATGTATTAAAACAACAACAGCAGGCAAATATCGATAGATTTATGCTTAAAATGATTATGAAACTCGACACCGCGATACAAACTTTACACTTTCAGTTAG